>NC_056733.1:838514188-838646688 GCF_019279795.1 Protopterus annectens | reverse complement strand
GGAAACCATCTCCAGGTGTCTTTTCCTTCACATCACCAAAACAAATGTGGCAAAATTATATTTTATAAGGAAAAAATGCTTGAGTCATGTTTCTCAGAATCCATTGTAAGTGTCTCATAGTTTGAATCTGAAGACATAAATGGTCAAAATTAATACTGATTGTGGTAGAAAGTCTGCATCTCATATATCAGAAAATACTAATGTTATAAATGGATACAGATTTGGTCATAATTAAGAAAAGAAAATGAAAAAGCATTAAAACCAGACCAAAAACTAACCATAGTGAAGACTCTTGACCTGCTTTTGCCACAATATCTCCTTCCCCACATGGAAAGTTTCATTGTGAAGCTATACTACTCTGAGTAAGGAAAATTACTATCCATAAGTCCACCTATTATGTCAGTTTAATTTTATGATCTAATGAGAAATTATTTGAAAAGATTATTGTTCTCAGGGATATCAGTAAAAATTATTTTTTTTAAGTTTTGTCACTAAATTTTTAGAAGTCTGCATTGCTACCTGTGCTCAGATGTTTTACCGACAAAAGAAAGATGCACTGTGAATCTATATAAAAAACAGAAACAAAAGCTTGTTGCATATTAAAATTTAAATAGTTTATATATCATTTTGTGCAAATTGATTTTTTTTCTAGCAAAATTAATCTTCGTATCTGTTTTCTGGTGTAAAATGTTGTTAAAAATATATACATTTCATTTTTCTTTTTTATTTAATCTAAATAAATAATTTTATTCTTTATGTGAACTGTTCTTTTGACAAGTATATCAAGTTATGAAAAAAGATATTCATATTAGCTTTATTTCTTCTAATTTCAATTCATCAAACCAGATTTACCAAACAATTTAGTTGTAAGGTCAAGGCTTCTGTTTATGAAAATAGCATCCCAGGTTCAGTACCAAAAACTGGGATTGTTAACAAACTGGTTAGCTAAGGGAAGTGTGAATACAAAACTGATACTTTAAGGGTGTCTATTGCCTGGGAAGTCCAAAAAAAGGTTATGTGAAAAAAAAAACTGCAGCTACTGTCACTAAGGATAAAGAATATATGCATTGATAGCAGTACGTGATCCACATCCTCACAATTCCTCCAAGTCTAGCATAAGGTAAATATAGAAAAATCCTTAAGTGAATCCTGATTGCACCCATTGAGATATGTGCTACTCCAGTGGTTCATAAGATACTGTTTGCAATATAAATGTATAAAACACTACATTACACTCAAGATGAACTATCCTTGGTCAGTGACACATAGACTAATAATACTTGACATGAACCTTTATCTGCATTTCTAATCATCAGGTGGAAAAATGACTAAAAGACAATATCATAAGATCCAATGTACCAGAAATGAGACACTGTTTATAAAAATATATGCATCTAATAAATAACCACAACATGACTATAAAGACAGGTGTTAGAACCATTAGCATGAAAATATGTCAAATGATGCAGATTCTCATATGATGCATCAAAAACAGAAGATTCTGAAGTGTTTCTATACTTTGTAAAGTGCTGTATTAACTCCAGTAATGGTATATTAAGCCAGAATGGTAATAATACAATATTGTGGAGACTTCTAGGTAAATATACAAACCAAATTTTTATAGGTCTATTCTGGCAGTACTTCATGAACACATTAAAAGTCCCATAGCACTCCTCAGAGGTACAGAAGGCATTCACTAATGTCACAAACAAAAATACTACCATGAGTTACTTGCCAAAAGAACCAAAAAATAAGAGCTGCTAAACCAGGTTAACAGAGAAAAATAGATCATGGTGTGTGATAATAGGAAAACATCATAATATATAAGGTATGGTTACAGTGAACTGAACAGACGGCACAACAACAAAAAATTGAATGGATTGCTCAAGAGTAAAAGAAGGCAAAATTCTATGTTTCATTGCTGGTAAGCAAGTTAGCAGCTGTGCTGTAAAGCAAACCAAAGATTCACTAAGCCCTGCAATGCAACATATTATGATCATCTTTACTCCTGAAGGGGCCTACATGAATTGGGATATGATTAAGTTCCTACAAAATGAAGAAATTATCTGTGTATCTCACTGTTAAATTATCCAAAAAGGTTTGCATGCTGAATTTGCAATGTATAAACAAAAATGATTAGCTTGCCTAATGAAAATACAAGGACTGTAGGTCGACTTAGCCAGGGTTTGCTAATAAGCTATAAAGCCCAACACATACCTCTCAACCGTCCAGATTTCTGTAAAATGTCCAGATTTTTGCCTCATATTCTTGGTCTGATCCTCATAACATTTGTGGTTTTCTGGATTTTTATGGCAAATCAATGAAGATTGAATTCACTAAATAATGACAGGCATTTGAGTTTCAGACTTTAGTTGGCTGTGGTGGTGCAGTGGTTAACATTGTCACCTCACAGTAAGAGGTTCTCCAGTTCGATTATCAGCTGGAGCTCTTTCTGTATGGAGTCTACATGTCCTCCCTGTAGTGGAGTGAGTTTTAAAGACATGTAGGTAGGTCCATGTGTGCCTTCTGTGAAGGCTGAGCACTGGGCTAGCAACTCAGCACTATAAAAACACCACTGCCAATCAATCTGCAGACCGGTGATCTGCTGTGGCAACCCCTAACTGGGAAAAGCTGAAAGACATTGCTTATTTGAGTTTCAGACTTTATTTCCTTAAGAAAATGCATGACAACATAAGACCTTTAATTCTAGCAATTTTCTAAGTTTATGAGAGAAATGTTTAAAATATGTCCCTATTTTTGGCTATTTCTAGCTTTGTCCAGATTTTTCTGTGCTAAGAGGTTGAGAGATATGAGCACAGTAAGAGTTAACTAGTAAAATTTATAGGCAAACACAACCAATGTTTGCTACCATATTTTTATTACTGCTATTTTATAAATGTGAATTCAGTCAATGCGGTTTAGAACTTGTAATGCATTGAAATTAGCTTTATCTAAACTGGGTATATTATTATTCCTTCTGTAAATATTATCACCTCCTGATACAATACTTTTCAATGGTGACTGTCAGTAGCAGATTATATTTCTAACATTAAAGCAATTAAACTACAGCAGTATATATATTTTTTTTTTCGTTCCCAAAATGAGAGCTCGCAGGATTTCTATTTTAGCTTGATTTAAAGTTCAGTTAAAGCAATCTGCATTAAATGTTTTCACCTTTTAATAAGCATATACATGCACTGCAAACAGCATTCCTTGGAAATAGATGGACTGCCATACTTTATAATACATATCAATAATCCAATTAACTGTTTCCAAAAGACTGTGAGACATGTAGGAAATGTATTCACTTTGGATATATTTCCAATTGTTTTCAAATGGATGGATTATTCAGATGTACTAGATAACTGCAAACACTATTGTAATTTGTCAGAATATGCAACATTATTTTTTTATTCAGATTACAGAGATTACTTTCAGTCTCATATTCGCATCAAGATGTTGTGTCTTTTATTCAGTGAAAAGAGGGTGACCACAACTGAGGTGGATCTTGCAATCTGTGTTAACAGTGGCTGGTTCCTCCATCACAGACTGAAGATTCCATTGCATCAGTTGCACTGTATTGTAATCTTTCAGTTACATACCCTAAAATTACTTTGCAAAAGTCCATTTAGAAATATTCAGTAGCTGCGATCAGCATACTGGTTTTGGGAGACTCTTTGTAAATTGATTTGTGTGAGCTACAGCAGGAAAGTGTTCAGCAGACAACTAGTTACAGTGGTTCAAACAGTTTATAACTGTTTTGTCATAGCTTTACTAGTGTTTCCCAGCTGTTTCTCTTGCTGAATATGTTACCGTATTATGAGTACATTTGCTAAAATTGTAATTGAGTGATAATGGTTATAGATCATAATGAACAACTTTAGCAGTTTAAGTGACTGCTGTACATCGAACTGGTAGATAACTTTTTTTTTACTGCACTAAAATAACTAAGATGCATTGTACTGGATGAGAGAATTCTTACCTGAATTTCATATATATATATATATATATATATATATATATATATATATATATATATATTGGCCTGCTGGCATGGATTATTGAAGTGCTAGCATGATATCTTGCCATTATACCAATTCCCAATTGTTTTAAACCATCTGAGTGTGAGAGGGCTGATGGCAACTGAATAGTTAGTACTAGTTATGTTGTCCAGTGAATGGAAAACACCATCTTTGAATATCAATTAACAGACCCACAGAGAAAAACAAGTGTCCTCATGATTTGTTTACAGCAAGTAAAAAGTAATTCTGCTTTTGGACTGCATCCTTTTATACAAGTCATACAGGACCTGAGGCAGCAGGTGAAATTAATGGCCAGACACAATAGGCTTACATCACCTTGCTTGACAAATAATAATATCTTTGACATGCTCCCCAAATTCATTCTTAATATTCTGATAACAGAAATGGGTCAGTTTTGAGATACTGAAGTCCTGAAGAAATGTAGCCTGGATAAGTTTTGGACAAAGTGTGATTAAATAAGACAGCAGTAACAGAATGGCCAACTCATAATAGATCATTTCAACTTAATAAATTAAAATTTACTGCAGATATTAGATATTTGAATCAGTTTATTTTAAAGTGAGTACAGTTATAACCCTGAGTTCATTGTGCTGTGTTATAATCTCACTGTAATTTTAAGAGTAATGTGGTAGTTAATAAAACAAGAACTGCATACAAAAGTTGAAACCAAAAATAAGTTATGGTTATTTCCAACATTACCTTTAGTGGCAACAGCTCCTAAAATATTCATAACTTTTGCACATTTAGCATATGGTGTTACATTGTTGCATGTTATGCTTAGTATGATTCAGGATGGCATTCAAACTGCAATGAAAACCTGTGATCATGCATGTCTTTCCTACTTTACATCGCAATACATTGTATGATTGCACTTGCTATTTTCAAGCAATTTTGCAGGTTTGAGTTGCTTCTAGGCCAAAAACATGACCTATTCAAATTACTGCAGAGATAAACTACAGGTATACTGAACCTCCTCCCCCTGCTTTAATATAAATAATATGCTCTGTGTTCTAGAGTTCATGGTGCATATTTATTTATTTTGACAGGGTCAGTTCCATTAGGCAAATGGCCTCTCTTCAGTAGAGTGCTGACATGGCATTTCAACAATTAGGGAAAATTTGGCCTACGTGAACTACGACTGTTTTTTGATAGGTGCCATGAGATATATTATATCCACCTGAGCTACCACCAACTCAATCAAATAGGACATACATTTAATGTCACATCCTTACAACAATTTATGTCAGTTTTTAAAGTAAGTTGAAGATATGGTGGCAGGGGAAATTTCAGTCAGCTAAAACTTATTATATTCATTTAGTCTGAGGTGTACAATTTATCACGCTCTTCTAAATGTCTCAAGTGTAATTTATAAGTATTACATTTATATTAGAATACTTTGTGAAATTTGCTAGATGCTTATCTCTATAAACAGTACTTCTGCCTCTAATGTTTACTTGTAACTTGTATTCTTTTTCTAACTCTTATAATTCCCTTCTCTAGAGATGTGTAAGTGTGTGTGTGTGTGTGTGTGTGTGTGTGTGTGTGTGTGTGTGTGTGTGTGTGTGTGTGTGTGTGTGTGATACATAGTGCTGTACTATATTTTCCAGTCCAAAAAAACTGTAAGCTACTCTGTGTTTGTGTAACCTGGCCACATTATTGTGAAATTGTTTGCATTTTTCTTGTGTGTGTGTGTGTGTGTGTGTGTGTGTGTGTGTGTGTGTGTGTGTGTGTATATATATATATATATATATATATATATATATATATATATATATATATATATATATATATATATATATTTAATAATGAAAATTAATAAGTTGGCCAAGTAGCTTACTCTGTACATCCTAAATAGTAAAGTGTAGATAACAAAGTTCCTATATTCCTTATATATTTTGGTCTCTTACATTTCCATCTCCTCTCTAAGCAAGTGCTAACTCATAAACATATGCACCACTGTAATACAATATATGTTGGGGAAGAACAGAGTCATTAACTTGGAACAGGTTCTTTAATTACCAGGGTCACTTCCACACTATAAAACATGTATACAACCAAGAATCCGAAATAAACTGTACCACATGATTATGATCATATGATCCTTTTTTCTGTTTATAAGAAGTATGCTCTGCATTGATCTGTAGTCTGATGAAGTCTACTTTCAGCATTTAGATAAAAGCCAAAACTAATAAACTGGCTGATTTTACTACTTTAGTTGGGGGCCAGTGTGTTTTATTTTGGATTTTAGGGTCTCTAATTAAGAATGAAGGCAATGCAACTTTACTGATATTATAATAAAAAGTGCCTTTTGAAAAATAACGTTCTGTCCATCCCAGTAGTCTATTTGTGCAGCATGTTATGTTAATATTCGTAATGTCCAAATTAACTGTCAAAAGGGGAAATTTGGCCAGGATGCTGGGGGACATTATCTATTCTTTCTTTTTCTAATAAGTATTGTGGGATCATTTGCATCCATCTTAGCTACCAATAGCTCTGCAGATGGGACCTCAGTTTAATGTCTCATACAAAGCACATTATACACAGGAGAACATGAGTCCAGTAACCCCCCCCCCCCATGCTGCACTGCAGTGTCAGTACTGAAAAAGTATATGTTCAATTATGTATCACAAACAGATAGGTCCTCATAGATTTAGTTATGAACTTAAACATACTACTCTAAATTGTTTCACTCATGTACAGGAAACCTACTAGAGATGTCATTTTAGTCCTTGAGGCAAAAAGTTAAACGTATGTTTGAGCAGTTTGGCCTTAATCTCAAAAGTAATATTATACATCTTGGACAAATGATATTATCCTGAGTGTTCACTACCATAAAGCACGAGCAAAGGCAGAATAGGTTAGCCAAGGAATTGTGAGTTAACTAAATAAATGTCCCATTATATTTTAAAGAAAATAAATCCTTTCAAGAATTTATCAAATAATATAAAAACTTTAAAGAAGTTACTACATGACACATCTATCAGTAAGCACCAAACCCATTTCAAATTAGGCTTAAATGTCAGCTAGGCAGGTAATAATGTAAAATAAAAAGCAATCTGTTTATAGTTTTTTTTACTATGAATTTGACTGCAACTGGAACATATTTGAAGCGTTGATGTTAACACTGTGGCACAAAGAACTAAGTGAATACCAAAATATACCCATTTCCCGCCATGACTCCTCATACATACAGACACATACACATGTGTATGTAGTACATAAATGTGGTAGTAATTGAATGTTCTGTACAATATACTTGTGCTATTCAGTATATTCAGTATACTTTTTGCAGTAATTGCTTTTCCACATGTGCAATATTGATGAAGGCTACTACCAGTGTTACTGAGATATCTCAGATCTTGCCAGTCTTGTTTAGTATATGTTGCTGTACTGTTATATGTCCTTGGTAGTCTCTGTAGTTGTATGTGATGTGTGCACTTGGAACTGAAGCAACGTTATTTTTATTTAACTCGAACTATGTGTGGGTCTGAATACCAATATACATATATGTGTATGTATATATATATATACATACATATATATATATATATATATATATATATATATATGTATAGGGAGAGGAATCTAGTAATGTTATCTAGAAGTATAAATAGTGAATACACTTATGTAGTACTTTGATTTGGTTTCATCTATCTTACTTTAATTGTTCTGTACTTTGCCACATATTAATTACCCATTATTCAGTTATTACCTAAGAAAACCATCAAATCTGCCATTGTAGCTCTGGTGAAAATGACAGAATGCATTCATGACAACACGTTTTAAGAGATGGCAAATATCATGATTATACTTGATAGGTTTATAAAACAAAAACTATATAGAGATTTCTCACAGGTTTGTAGCCTAGACTGGTGTATGCCTAATGCAGCTGTTTTTTTTTTTTTTTTAATTGCTGAAAAGCTTTATTCTGAAATATAATTTAAAGAAATGAAGTACAAGAGATATTCAAAAGCTAATATTAAACTGCTTAGATATCATATTGCATTAGCTATTTTAATTTACTTCTACTTTAGAATGTGTTTAAATATACAATAATCTGTATTGAAAATATGTTGAAGTGAACCCTGTTGCAAATTTCTTGGAATAAATCTCTCATTTATCTCTTTTGTGTATCTTAATGCCATTTCATGAAAACAGGTCACGGTTGAAAAAGTTCCCTTGGTTGAAAAAGTTCCCTTGGTCTAGTCAAGTTGGCAGTAGTCTTATCAATCAGTCAATCAATCACTAAGTTAATCAATCAATCAGACAATCAATGTGACTGAGTATATGGTAACAGATAAGAAATGTTAATACATGAAAACAGAATTCACAAACTTTGTGTATATCTGGAATGACTGCACGCATACATAGATTGGAGTTTTTTTAGAAAGCTATCATCCATAACGATGTTATGTTCAAAAATGATAGTCTAATGACTAAAAAATAAAACTACCGAATATTGAAATGCATTAAATCAAGCAGCGGCTTATAGCCTTTTAGTATCTATATATGAAGCACTGGATCCAGGATCAGAAAAGGGCACAGATATTATTGCTATTGCTCAGAAAGACATGGAAACAAGTGATAGCAAGTCCAAAACTTTATAAACCCAAATAAGCATGTGATTGGTCATTAAGAATTTTGAATGACTAATGCTTTTAAAACTCTTTGATGGTTATTACCTTATTAGTTTATTAGTATGTGTATTATTATTATTATTATTATTATTATTATTATTATTATTATTATGGCCCCTCTTTCTGTGTAGGTTAGAATACGGATTCTGGGCTTGAGTTGACCCTTGGTGTGTTTTCGACCAGTTTAAGCTATTAATGTGTATCACTTGAGAGACGTTTGAACCTAGATCTAATTTTTTTTTCAGTTTTCAGTATCGTGCCTAAACTATTAAAATATTCATGCATCTTGTGCGTGTGTGTGTGTGTGTGTGTGTGTGTGTGTGTGTGTGTGTGTGTGTGTGAAAGTGAGAGAGAAAGAGAGGCAGACAGACTGGCTGACCGACATATATTAAACAGCGAAAGCGAAGTTGTGCATTTCTTGTCATTTTGCTTTTGTTTGTACTTTTTAACCGTCCTTTATTTTTATACTGACAACAAATAACACTTTTTTCTTTCTCTGACTTGTTAGCAAAGCCAGTTGCATATGTTCTAGACAGTCAGTTATGCCACTGCCCACAACAGAGAAGAGGCAATGATTCTTCCACAATCGTTAGATGTGTATCACTGCTAGAAATATCACTACTTTACTCAGACACAAAATGCAGCTTGCAATTCGTGATTATATTTGCAAATGAAAGGTGCCCAGACCAGAATAAATATACTTTTTTACTTTGACTACCAAATAAACTCACAGCTGTGTAGACAGATATATAGAGATACAAACAAGCACAACATATAGATACAGAGGAGAAAGTTGAAAATTTGATAGGTATTCGCAACTCCTTTGCAACTTTTGTGAGCTATAAAACAATGCTTACAGTATACAGAGGTTTGCCTGTAGACGATAAAACAAGGTTTGCGAAATACAGTGATTTGTCTTAAATAATAGTGTCTTATGAGGATGTATTGTCTGCCTGAGACTTTAGATTCGCAAATTCTCAATGACTCAACAAGTTATTTTAAGTGAGGGTAGATGTCGTTTAAGAATTAAGATGCTGTAACTAGTGTGCATTGCCATCAGAATCAGTAAGAAAGCGTGTGGTAACCCAATGACAAACAGCAGGCCATTCGTGAGGCTTCTTGATATTTATTTTTCTTTAATGTCCCCGTAACACTGCTTAACCAGAACACTGAACTGGCTTGTTTGCTACTACAGGCTTAACAAAGAACAAGAAAAAGATAAGTAAAAGTAAATGCCTTAGTGTCTAAACGAAGATACCCATTCCAGGTGGAACTCTTTTTCTTGTGCCAAAGGAGAGGCGCTCTCAAACATCCAGGTCGTACCCACCAACAACCAGCAGTAAGAGTTCGAATTCTCTCCATAGGAACGCCTACTAAAATCAATTCAAATATAATGTTGGCCCGCCATTTAAGTTATCTGCATCCTTTGAAGAGGCAAAGATTAAGAAGGCGTAAATGAGGAAAATGATACCACGCGGTAAAGAGGAACAACGGAGAGGGAATCTAAAAATAAAAAAAGAAAAGAGAAACAACAGAAAGGTGAAAGAAAGAAATTATAATCGACACTAATCGCCTGGTGAATTATATCCAGAGTTGTTGTTTTTTTTTAGCATATATTCGTTGCTTTGCTTGCTGCTAACCCCGGATATTAAAGCAGCTCAAACTTCAAAATCAAATTCTGTACGCATGCAAACACCAACACATCATTTAATATCAGGATATAAGGATTATTAATTAGAACCGCTGTAGAGCATAGTCACGCACGAACAGGGTATAGGATGCGGTGGGGGGCGGTACATGTGCCTTGTGAATGTTAGTCTAACAGGGTCAGCAAAGAACTTATACAGCTCGGTGATAATTTTATTGCTGTTCTAGTGTATTCGGAGTATAGTTTGCAACGACTGGCCAAACAAACGAACATTTTTTGTTGTTTATTAGCCTTACTTTTAGCAAATTTGTCAACGGTGTTATTACACGCGGACGATACATACTTGATAAAATGAATTCATGGATCAATAAAAGCGTATACACAAATAAATTCTCATTTTATGGCGAATTATGAAATGATAAAACTAAAATGGTGCACCTCAAAGCTTCTAAGTTTAGGATTTCATTTTTGTATGCTAAGTTAAACGGTTGCCTATTTAACAGCACAGCACCGCATACCGTGCTTTGGAGCTTGTTTCTAACTGTTTAGCAGTACGAATCCCATAAAGCAGACTAGTACTAAAGAGTGAAGCGTGATAAAGGGATCTATCTCTTGTTGGATGTGTACCGAATGTGCTGAAAACCATTAATACTAATGAGATTCAAACTCGTGTCTCCAGTTTTGTAGGCTATACCAGTAACCCAACTATCATGATGTACTCCTGCTTATTTTACCTGCAGCTAAGTATAGATTGAAAAATACAGCATCAAAGGTATTTTCCCTAGTAATTGTGTGTGTGTGTGCGTGTGTATACAAAACAACACAGAGAGAGACCAGAGCTAATATGCATGCGTGTAAATCTTTGCATACACCCCTGTGTATATATTTACATTCACTCCAAAGAAACAAGAAAGCGCTTTCAAGAAAATAGCACAGATACTATTCATTGTTAATGTAATTGTATGTAGTTGTTTTATCTGACTGTTAAAACTAACAAGTGCTGCCTTCAAGCACCCACGTTCGCCAATGATTGTATTCAGGTACTTCTCTTAAATAGTCTCTCTCTATACACAAATATGCCTCTATTCATTCCAGGCATTCCCAACGCCTTGCAAGAAGTCACTTCAAATCCATTCCAAAATTCTATGGGTAATACACAACTCGCTAGTAAGCCCAAAACAGTTTTGAAGTGTACTAAGGGCAAAACACGTAAAGTGCAAAATGCATTCGTCCTAATTGGGCTAAAAATATTTCAGGAATAACGTTTCACTCAAATGATAGTCTGTGGGTCTGCTCCCGTGTGTTACAGTATTAGACAGACAGACAGACAGATACAATACTTGTGTTCTGTTTGGTCCCTAGACGCTGTAGCCCCTGAGGGAACAGTATGACAACAACACATGTATTTGTAATTTGCTGATTCCACATATATCAATCTAAACTTTTTTTATTTTGGCAGTCAGTTTTTTAAACATAAGGGAGATGACATTCGTTAGATAAGCAGTACTGACCTGTGTGAGTTCTTTTGTGGATCTTGAGATTTTCTGATCTGGCAAAAACTTTACCACAACCAGGAAACGGGCAGGGGAATGGCTTTTCCCCTGTGTGAACTCGGATATGATTTACAAGTTTGTATTTAGCTTTGAATGGCTTGCCGTCTCTTGGACACTCTTCCCAGAAACAGGCATGGTTGGATTGTTCGGGTCCCCCAACATGCTCCACTGTGACATGAGTTACTAGCTCGTGCATTGTGCTAAATGTTTTGGAACAATGTTTTTGAGCTGTCTGGTTGGTCTCTATCCACTTGCAGATAAGTTCTTGTTTAATCGGTTGTCTCATATAACGAAAAAATGCAGCCGGGCCCTGGTGAGCAGCGATATTTATGTTCAGATTCATACCGCCGTAGCTATGAAAAGGAGATGTAGTAAAAGGATCAGACCTTGAACTTGTTATCTGAGTGAAATGTTCAGACCTTGGGTACATTTCTCCTGGGAGTCCGTATCGTATTTGTCCGTTCAGAGGGTGGCCACCTGGAACTGCATGGACAGACTGATCTTGGATTCCAGAAAACAGGGGATGACTTCCAGCTTCTGAGTGGTGAGCATGATGTCCAGGGAAGCTGCCTGCTGTTGAGACAAACATTCCGTGTTGAGAACTTGTAGCTGTATACTGTTCAATAAGCCCTGGCATGACTGGAGCTGTTAAATCTCTGCGAATTAAAAAGTCCCTACCTGCAGAGAGAGTCTGAGCTGTCTGAGAAACAGGATATGGGACTGCTGCTGTTTGAGCCGAGCAAAAAGCGCCTGCTTGACTGGCGACAACCTCAGAGTGGCCTGCCATATAATGGTGGTGGTGGTGGGGATGATGGGCAGGGCTGAGTTTAAGGGCCGTGGGATGCCCCATATGTTCTTGCCCAAATGAGCTTGCCCCTAGGCGAGAGTCTGCAGTCAGATCCCCGGGGTGTGTATGAGCCATTGAGTGGGGTTGACCGCCGAACCCTGGGAAGCCTGTCATGCTTGATGGGGAATGGTGATAATGGTGATGGTGGTGACCTGCCAGGTCTACTAATCTCAGCGCCGTGTTCCGTTTAGAAAACGCAGGGTCCATCCCTTAGCTCCCCAAACCTCTAAACGTATCACCGTTAACTATAAAGTCACCTGCCTACTGGGAAAATAGGAAAACAACAAGAAAAAAGAATAATAAACTTTTTAGCAAAGTTGCTTAAGTTTTGTTTTTTCTCTTTGTGCCTACGTGGAATCCCATTCGCTTGAGAGGCAGCAGCAGGACGCTTGGAAACACTGAATAGAGATTCATGGACACGGCTGCAGCCCGTAGAGCTAAACAATCAGTACGCTCGCTGATTGGTCGCAGTGCTGTGATTTACGTCACCACAGACAGCTCCGGCTGAAGGCTACACTGGTTTATGAGCGTAGCTCCGAGGAAATGCGCTTGCGCCACGCCTGGGTTGCACTTAAACGTAGAAAGGGAGGACTGCTGTGATTTCCTCCTTGTGGTGGATTAGGCGGTGCAGATCAGCAATGTTGTTTTTATTTATTTCGTAATGATTTTGCTTTTAACAACAGCAGCAGTACTAGACGCTTTGCATTTGCAGAGATCATTTCAGCAGTTTGTTTTATTAAGCAACTTTATTCTACAGTTGACTTTGACATAAATGAGCTGGAAAAGCTTTGGGTGTGTATTTATTGAGTTAGCGATTAATTATCCGGACAAGTCTCACTTGTCTTAAGTTGCCCATTTGTCTATTACCCGAGACCTTTAGTTAACCAACTTACTCGTGGTTACTCGCAGGTTGCAAAGAGACAGAAGAAGATCGTAAATTAATTTAACAATGCATTTGCTTTGAATAAATGCAGTACTCAGTCCACTTTCAAAGAGCGAGTGGCATTGAGGAGTATATAAAACACGTACATTTCCATGCCGTGTTCTTAACTTTTGGAGTCATAGCTCAAGCAATGCACTCCATACATTTTAAGAGCATTATGGGGAAGGAACTTTTTTTTAAGAGTTAACTGAATAGTAAAGCAAACACAATGACACCAGGGAAGCATGGGGTCCACTGCATAAAGTACACGTTTGAAACAAATACTGAGATTGAGCGTTACAGAGCTGTTTATATTGCAGGTATGCGCATTCTTGCGGGAAAGTGTAGAATGGTATAAAACCAAATGTTTGACAGAAGATATTGACAACATGAACGCATTCGTGACATTTCGGTGGATGTATGTATGGTCACCTTGCTTCGGTTCGGACTAGCTGATGGATTTTTTAACTATCTTATTTTTTATTTACTCCTATCCTGGCGGCTGATTAGGCGACTCCACGCTGGATTGTTTCAAAGAAAACAGATACGCGCCTGAAATGGGAGATGGGGAGGGAATAGCTGAATGCAATGCTTAGCAAAGCTGTCTTCATCGTCTTAACAGTTCTTACATTTTACTGCATATTTTCCGAGAGCGTCTACGCGGGTGCAAAATCCGTTTTAGTGTGGGAATATTTACAATATTATGTAATTCTATTATCTCTTCTAAAACACATAGCATTGCATGGTGTGTCGATAGGCAAGCCCTTTGATAAAACTGACATTGTCACATAAAACTTGCAGTATTTTATTTATATAACAAATGATTGCATGCCCTATTACTAGCATATACATTGTGTGTTATTTCTGTTGCTTGATTCAACATATATCTGTGTTGCCAAAGGGAATACATTTTCAGAAATGTTCTACTGCAGTTGCTTGCACAATCATATCCTTCCACAAGAAAGGTAAAACTTTTAACTTGAAATAAAAACACATTTCTTTCTTTACAGCCCGTTTTGGCTTGTTTTGGCATATATTTGGTATATGTATACCAAATCTGTAAAAAAAAAAGTAACGGGCCAATTGTGTGTAGCTATTTAGTTTTTGTACTGGTATATTACACACTGCCAAGCCCTTATGGCAGAAGTGTGAGTTTGTAAATCAGGTGGGGACCATATCGCTCAACATCTTAAAGCAAAAAATCTAGACAATGCCATAAATAAAAGTAGGGCAAAGGCCCAAAAATAGGGACAATTTTTAACTATTGCTCTTACAAACTTTCATTAGCATGAATTTTCTGAAGAGTATGAAGTCAAACTCAAATGTCTGCCATTATTTTTTAATTTTAATATTTAATGATTTGTCACTAATTTGCCATAAAACCACAATTTTATGAAAAACAGGCCAAAAATGTGATGCAAAAATCTGTACAGTAGAAAGGTGTGGTGGGGACACTTATTCTTTGATTCAATACCTGTTTCATTGTTCATAGGAAAATGTTATGTCCCAGAGGCGTTTTGTATTTTCTAGAAGCAGTCCCAAGACATCTGTAAAGGAGATTTCGGAATACCTGTCTGGAAAACAGGTAACATGTGAACGAGATCGTAAAGTAAAAGCAGCGAAAGACATTTTTTCTGGAAACGTTACAAAAATGGTGATTAAGATGGATCTAATAGTCCACACCCACTGTATAAGAGTTAGAAATGTCAAAGGGGTTAATAGAAATTAAAGGTGTAGGAAGAAACGGGTGAGGGTAACACGAATTTCTCTAATTATTTAAGATGTAAACTTAGCTTACTGAGCATGTGTACCTTATAAAAGCATGGTGTTTGCAGACTTTACTCAGTGAAGTTGACAACTACTTCACTTCAGCTTGATCCTTTGTATGGAAAGGTGGATTTGAGAGTCTGTATGTTGCTGCAGTTTAAATATAACACACTTCTTCAGACTTTGGGATTTATAAGTGATTCAAGGTTACCAGGCCATCGTTAACTATTAAAAGTGCATTTTAGGCTGTTAGCTATGTTCTACACAATCAGCGGATTAGCATTATCTTATTCCTTTTCTAATTACCCCTTTTCAGAGAGAAAACGTCAACTAAGGGTACATTGTTGACATTTTCATCTTATTTACTTCGAAACAGCTGTTGTCTTATTAATTACTGGCTAAGTGTTTATTTGTATGCCGCTTTTTCTGACATTCCTTTTTTTACATTTAGAATACATACGGTACTCTGTGTGCATCAAGTCATGCTTCTTTTACATCCCTTCATCTAGCTTGCCTTTTAGCTATGCAGATTCTAAAAGGCCTGATACTTTACCATATTAGCGTTCCACAAAACGGTGCTCTGTTCCCGCAGGCAATTATATTTGTTTGCGTTTGTTTTACTTCTGTTATCAAGTAAATGAACGGGTCCCAAGACCCTTTTCAGCCACAACATGGGCACATAAGCAGGTCCAACTTTCATTTATAGTCGGTATTACTGACTCTGACAATTGACCTGAAACATTATAGCAGTTTGCACTGACAGAAATCATAGTCACAGATTACATTGACAGCACTAATAGCCACAGATGTATGTTCACAGTCATTGACAATCACAGCGGTAAACAGCCAGCATTCCTCATTTTTCCGTGAGAGAGATACAGAGAGAGAGGTAGATTGGACGCTCTAAATTGGCCATAGGCGTGTGTGTTAGGGCAGGGGCTTGCAAAATAAAGAAATCAAAACCCATCATTATAAAGTTAGGTGTGTACATCAGCTTTAGTGGACAGATCCAGACAGTAGTAACTGCGATGGAAGAACTACTGCGGCAGGGCTAGCCCACCTGGCTGTGTAAACCTTGGCTGCAGATGATTACACTCCGACCACACGTGCAAAATGGGTTGTGGCTATACACACAAACTTATCATGCAGAACTACTTTCATATTTTCTTTGGTAGCTCCATCAGAATTGATCTTAAAGGTCCGTTTGGTCTATGTATTCTGTGAGATATCCTGGTTTACAGTTTCACCATATAACTTTGAAGAGGTGTTCCCGAGTTAGTTGTTGAAAGACAGACCAATCTATGTTGTGCTACCCCAATAAAGTGAATCCTGTATTTTAGTATAAAAGACAGTTAACAATAAGAAACAGACTTCAAAAAAAAAAAAAACAATTAGATTAACAGTCCTTGAAAATACAAATAATCACGGAGAGTATTTAAGCATTGTCTCAATGAAATGTTTGACTCTGTCTCTGGGTACCTCGTGCTTCTCAACTGCTACAACATAGGCAGGGTGATAACAGCATCGTCTTGGTAGCTGCATTTGGCTCAAAACACGTTCATGGGTACATGATGTATCACTGAAACAAGTTCTGACAGAGGATAATTGTTGGAAATTTTATTATTTCAAGTAAAAGGTTTTTTTTTTTTTTTTGCTCTTTGTGATAAAAGTGTGTGTATTGTAAGTACAGAAACATTGGATCATAGGAAATACAAGGGATTTGGATTACAAGACCATTTAGTCTTTGTCAGTACTCATCCCCAGAACCACAAAGCAGGTCAGTCCCGGGGTAAATGTGTATATTATAGTGCGTATTATGTATCCGTAGGTTGGTACTTGGTTTGCAGTCTGGGGGTCCATTGAGGATTCAAGCCAAAATTCCCATGTTTCCCAAACAATGATTGGTTTAATGACCTGCCCAAGGTCACACAGTAGGTAAATGAGAACGGGGGAGTCAACCCCTGTAGCAGAGGAACTACAGCTCATAGCTTTAACCCGCTGCATTAACTGCCAGACTTATTTGCTAAATGATATGTTCAATAAAATCTATTATATTGCAGAAGCTCATCTTGGCAGAAATGGAATGAAGTGTCAGTCTTTTAAAATATTCCGGTTTTTTTAAACCTGCTCATTTATTAAGTAGGTGGTTTTAAGTCAGCTGCGTGACTTGGTACAGCAACTTTTTCAGACCAGAATGTCGGGAAGCGCAAGTAATTGTTTCAGTCTCAGTGCTAAATGCTGTAAAAATAAAGAAAAAGAAGAGCAATAATATAAGTATACTGGTAACATACGGGTTTTAGTATATAGCAATATAAGTCAGCATAGCAATAGCAGGCTCGGCAAAATTTGGTAATGACATTTTGTCTCTTGTGCCACAAAGATAGTCTCCTTTATTAATTCCTTAGGTTTCTCCAAGAATATCACAATAACCTCTTCAAATGACTCAGAATATCACAATAACCTCTTCAAAAGACACACACACACGAGAGAGAGGGAAAAATCAAGAAAGAGAGACTCGTGTTTCTATTTTTTATCTTTTATTTTAGGTCAGGTAATTGTGATAGCTATGTTTTTTAAGCCAGGTTGCAGTATACCATATATAAAGTTTTATTACCTGGCATATGGAACAGTATTATGCACTCGGTCCTGCAATATAGAATAACGTTCTCCACCAATTGGGTCAACTTCTTTTTGCTTTCTGGGAGGAAAATTGTGATACTGTACGTGCTTACGCCACCGGGCGGTTCTCGCACAGATGTGGGCGTGCCGTGAGTGTTCACTCTTTTCGGCAATGTAGTGCAAGGGGTGTGGGGGCGCAGCGGGCGCCAACCCCTGCAAAAAGGTAAAAAAAAAAAAAAATACATTACGGTCCCGGACTGTTGGGCGGTGGCCGTGATGTAGGTGGGCCTACCTACTGCGCACCCGGTGGGGTACGCATGTATAGCATAACCGGAAAAATGGTGAGGCTACTGTATGCCGTCCGCCGTTAACCCTCTGGCATTGGTACAACAGTGTACATACACCACTGCCTCGGAGTATTGCTGTCTTGGTTATCAGACATTACAGTTGCTGGGAGCCACTCATGGGGTGGGTTCCAACTTCAGGAAGTCTTATCATGGCTAGTTTAACAGTAATCAAAGCAACTAAGGCTTCTGCAACAGGGTTATATGCATATCAGCCTAAGATATCAGATGAGTGTCGACGAATCTGTTGGAATGAAGATTTTTTTTTTTGGATTATCATTATTTTGTTTATTTGAAATTCAGACAAAACACTGGTAATAATTAAACCCAAACTGAAATTCTCTGTACAGAGGATATATGATATTAGGCAAATTACGTTTTTTTTTTCAGGAAGCAGAATTTGATGAAAGTAAAGACACCATTAAGACTAATGTGATTTGCCTGACTCTGTTAACCATGACGAAATCGCAACTCCTTTATCTATTCATTGAGACCACTCATATACCACTCATGTTCTAATAGTTAATTCATATTGTCAGCGACAGCAAACAGGCCAGATTTATTTGTTTATTTATTTATTATTTTTTTAATTTATTTTAAAGGGTGATTGTCCTAAAGCAATGCTCCAGGATTTCTGCAAATCTGCTTGATGATTGATTTTATTAACAAAAGTGAGCCCTCTATCTCAGATACTCCTATCTGGATCTGTCCACTAAAGCTGATGTACACATCTGACTTGATAATGATGGGTTATGATTTCTTTATTACTATGAATCGCTCGGTTTAATTAATTTACAAGCACCTCTCACAATACCCCCACCCACCAACACACACACGCAGACACACACAACTCCGGTGCTCTAATCCTGCTGTCGGTATGCTGATTCCATCAGTTTGCCGATTGTTATGTCCCCTTGGTTGTGTTAATTCTGCTAGAAGGCCTTTGCTAGTGCTATTGAAGTTGCTGTGCAACTGGCATTTCTTGTTATATACGTTATCACAATTTATTAAGGCATTTGTTTACTTGTAGCTGGAAAAAAAGTAAATGTCAATGATTCTGTTAACGTTGCTAGGAGATTGTGTGAATTCAGCAACTATGGTCCCTAAAAACTGAAAACTGGCTGCAACATATGGGTGAGAACTCCATCGTTGAATTAATCTCCCACAGAAAGTGCAGCGACCTCAAATTTGATTGAGATTCATTGCCATTGGACCTTGCCTGGTGGATGTGGGGATTTACCCTAAACAAAAATATTGATTAAAAGGTCAGTGTGATGCAGTTTCAAATATGCTTCCTCATTTGGAGCAATAACAACATTCTAATTTTCTAACAGTTTGCCCTCTCTTGGTCTAGCTAACTAGCTATCTGTCTATTTTACAATATGCTAACACGTTTTATTACTGCATATTAAATGAATAGGCTTTTGGCGGTGTTGACGCTCTGGGTGCCTGTTAGTTTAATCTACCTGATTAAAGTTGACCTTCTACTTTTATAAATGAACCACCAATATGGCCTCACTACAGTTTGCTTGCATACAGGAAGTATACGTGCATATGAGAAGAAAATACTGTTTGCCAGCTTGTTGACATTTGCCTACAGTGGGCATGGATGATTAAATGTCTAGTAGTTGGCTGTGATATCGCATACCACTCAACTGTCCAGATTTGCGTCTCACATTTTTGGTCTGTTCCTCAAAAAATGTGGTTTTCCTGCAAATCACAACGGATTTTAGTCACTAAATAATAACATACATTTAAACTTCTTCATATCCTTCAGAAAATGCATACTAACACAAATCGTGTTATTCTAGCAACTGTCTGCGTTTATAAGAGCAATATTTAAAATATGTTCCTGTTTAGAGGCCTTTGTCCGACCACTATTTTTGGATTTGTCCAGATTTCTTATGCTAACAGGTTGAGAGCTGTGGTGATATGTTGGCCAGCTAGAACTGGAGGAGGGTGTGCATTTGGTGCTGGTGTAAACGGTGGTATAAGCAGACCATAGCAGAGTTATTTGAGAGACTAGCTAAACTTGCGGAGTACATGGCTTGTCACAATACCTGTAAAACAATCCGGTCTCTGTGTCTTTTTTAAAAAAAAAGGTTATTTGTATTAGAAGCGTGTAAAACAAGGAGACGTATATATTTGGAAAAACGGGGTCATTTGGGGGTAAGAGATGAAGTGGAAATGCTGGTGGAAAAAAGGGGAATTATGGGGTATTATGATGGGGGTGACTGAGAAAAGGACACTGGTGTGGGGTTTTGAAGGTGTGGGTATCAGTGCGTTGTGGAAGCAGAGTCCAATTTACAAAACCCACATATTACATTTGCTAAAGACATCAAAATGCTACATCTTAAGCGATATTGCATTTTGTGGTTACTTCTTAACGTGTTTTTCATCTTTGTTACTGCTGCTATATTTGACCTAAGACCGCTAGTATGGCGAATTATGTTTAAATGATGCCTATATATATATATATATATATATATATATATATATATATATATATATATATATATATATATATATACATATTTTTGTGTGTAATACTTTCAGATAACTTTCACCCATTAGCCACATACACCTGCCCACGCCATTCAATGTATAACACAAACTAGAATACAGAAACAATATCTAAATAGTAGTCTGCTTCTAATTTACCACACCTCTTATATGTTGCATTAACCATTTTGCTTCCTCTTTTAGTTTATTTGGGGTCCAATACCATATATGAAAAAATATTTTGTGTTAAGTTAACCGCTAGACTAATTGTTTTTAGGTTGATATAACCTAAAACTTAAAAAATAATTGGTCTAGCGGTTGACAACACAAAATACGTTTTCATACAAGTCAACCGGTAGACCAACTCTTTTTTAAATTAGTACAAGTCTCCTAAACCTGACTTTATTTTTTATTTATTTATTTTTGCATTCTGCTACACTCAGTTTAAACTGCCCACTACTTTAGCTTCTCTAGCTTCCCCCACGTCCACCCATATCCTAGCGATCATACCCATTCCTTGGGCAAGCCATTTTTCTTTTTTAATGGCTAACTGAAAATGTTTGTTCTGCCCAACCAACCACTCCTCTTCCAACACACACATACACACGCACACATCATTTCTTGCCTTTATTTATGTATGTATTTATTTATTTATGTTTGTTTGGTTGTTGTTGAGCTCTAAAATGTAAACTTTCCCTATTTCAAGTCAGAATTGTTTGGCATGTCTCCGCATCTGCAGACTACACTTCCTCTTCTATTTTCCAGTCTTTTACAATCAGAAATCCGTTTTCCTCCCACCTTCGTATTGCCAGCCCCCCCCCCCCCAAATTTCCTTTTCTGCTAATTTATACCCAGCATCTGTCTAATCATTTTTCATCCGTTTGTATAATTTGCACCCTTGTCCTAGTTATCTATTAACCGCCTTGTTCTTCTTTTTTCATAGCCTTAGGAAACATGTGCTCTAAAATCCCCTTCATATTCCTTCCACGTCTTCCACCTCAATTTAAAATTCCCTATTCACTTTAACTGTATGTCAGTATAACAGCCACTACTTATCTTTTAACATCAGGGATTCCCCATCCATACCTATTAACCGTCCAAATTTTCGCAGAATGTCCAGATTATTGCCTCATATTTTGGTCAGTTCTTCAAAAAATGTCGCTTTCTGGTAAATCGCCCAGGAATTACGTCACTAAATAATGACAGCTGTTTGAGTTCCAGACTTAATAAAATTCAGAAAATCTAAGCTAATGCAAGACATATTACTATAGCAACTTTTGAAATGTATAAGGGCTTCTTCTTCTTCTTTCAGCTTTTCCCGGTTAGGGGACGCCACAGCGGATCACCTGCCCGAGCATGATTGGCAGTGGAGTTTTACGGTGTCGAGTTGCCAGCCCGGCGCCCAACCTTCTACAGAAGACACACACACGCTCCTAAGGCCAATTTAGAGTGCTCAATCCACCTACAGCATGTCTTTGGGATGTGGGAGGAAACCGGAGCAAACCCACGCAACCACAGGAAGGACATGCAGATTCCGCACAGAAGGCACCCCAGCCAAGGATCGAACCGGAGAACCTCTTGCTGTGAGACGGCAATGCTAACCACTGCACCACCGTGGCCGCCCTTTGAAATGTATAAGGGCGATAATTAAAATATGCCTCTCATTTTGGGCCTTTGTCCTTTCATTTTTGTCTTTGTCCAGATTTCTTGCGTTATGACGTCGAAACCAGTATGTTTCCATCTTCCCTTCCTCTTTTCTGAATATTCTCAATCTGTCTTTTTGAACATCCTTTCCGCTGCCAAATACACTAAGCCAAGCTTTCTGTATCTCTTTAACCCAATGATCAGATGAACTTGAATGCATGTGCCTAATCAGGTATAACAATGATGGTGCTACTAGGTACCCGGATTACCTCAGCTGTGTCTCATAACGTGCCTAGTGCTCCCGATCACCTGTCCTAAAGCTGATTTATTTCGTCTCTCAGATCTCTTCACTTTTCTTACCTAATACCACAACCACATGAAAAAATTTGACTTCTGAGTGCATCTCTCATGCCCCAACCCCCACCCCAAATCCACTCACCAAAAACTTTTGTTTGATCCGCTTTGTTAAAATATTCAAACATATTTCATAGCTGTCATATGAATCAGGGACAAATCTCATCAGAATTAGGGGAAATACCGAAATTATCGGGGTCAATCTGGGATTACCCCCCAGCACTTGATACATTTAAGTAACATTTTCAGCTGTTCATCCTAAAACTTTTTAACAAATATTGTTTTTAGATTAGCACTCTTGCATTTGTTGTTAAAGACATTCATTTAGACAGTTGTAGACATAATATGACCCGAAAAAACCCACGTTGATATGATACTCAGAAAAATGTACTCAGAAGAGTACGAGTATGCATAGCTACACGCTCTGTTTAATGTATTTGTTTTTAGCACTGCCTTTATTCATGCAATATTGCGCTAATATGCCTTCTGGACGACTTCTTGCAATTCCACCAGCCATAGCTGACAGAGGAATGTCAGCATCTAGCAAGTCTAGAAGACGGAACATATCACTTCATGATACTAAGAGGAAGATACGAAGACATCAGTACGTGTTCCTTGGAATGTAAATGGGATGACAAGTGCTGACTCGTTATATAATAAACAATTTGCTCACTCAGGATGTGTATTTTAAAACCGTGAAGACAACTAAGACCTAGACAAGAGACTTAAGACACATAATACGTTTTTTTTTTTTGTTCACGGGGCAGCATAGCAGACATAACACAGCCTTCTAACATATACTTGTTAGATCAGGCTGTTTAATTAGCGCAGGGTAAACGTGTGTGTGTGTGTGTGTGTGTGTGTGTGTGTGTGTGTGTGTGTGCGTACGTTTCCATGAGTGCGTGTACGGGGAAACGTGTATGTGTGTGTGTGTATGCGCGCGACGGTGGGATACATGGACTTGCGCGTACGTGCGGGCGTGTGTGTGCGAGCGCGCGTTTGTGTGTGCCTTTAAGTCCTTCCGTGCAAAGTGTTAATCGCCATTGCAGTCTAGTTGCATTTTAGAGTGCATGTGGAGTGGAGTAGTAAACAATATATATTATTAACAGTAAACAACTAGCACATGGAAATGTATGATTATACTAGATAACCTATTTTTATATTTATTTTATTTATTTTGGTGTAAATGTTTTATTTCTTATATACCTACAGAATGACGAATATAACGTATTAAAATATGTCAGGATACAAGAGAGCAACGCCACTAAACAAAATACATGAGACGTTTCCAGGACAGAAAAATACTGCCCTAAAAGTCTGACAGGCTCGGGATACACGTGTCAAATGCTTGTATGATATTAATGTCTGTGGAAACAAGTATTATTACCTATCAGACTACAAATACTGAATAAATTAATGATACTTGTTGGTGTGACGCGGTTAAGGTCTTAACCCTAGAGATACAAGGTACAGCCTCTGATTCTGACCGCTGGTTTTTGTCTAGCGTTGTAATAATCAGTAGACCGATAACCTAATATTTATCTATGAACACTTGGCACTTTTTGAAACATACATTCTGAACGGGTACCTTCTTTTGCCGTCCCAATAACAATGTAGAAATTGCGCGCGAATGAACATTGAAGCATGTTTACTTTTTTTTGTTTTTCCCATTTGTTCTTTTATAATATAAATTATGCTTCTGGCAAGTATTGTGCGGCATACTAGACAAGATGTTTATCGTGCATTCACAACGTACATGGGTTAATTTTCGCTTTTGAATGAAAATATGCAAGGTCAGCTAGCTTAGTATTTAACTATGAATCTATATAGCATTTGAACGTAAGATTGTTTCCAGTTGTAGCTTCAGCTCAGTATTTGTTGCATCGCTTTCTAAGCAGCATCGTATACTCGGACCGTGTAAACTGAAACGTTTTCATTACTGTAATCAAACCGATAGCAGTAAGTAGGGTTTGTACTGGCAGCATGATACTTTAGTATTTTGCTTGTTTGTTTTTATTGTTTAGTCTGTACAGTATATTGAAACCTGACAACTTATTGGACATGGAGAAAAGTAGTGTGTGTGTGTGTGCGCGCGCGCGCGCGCTCGAGTTTATAAGATGACAGTGGTATGCCTGCAATAAAATGTACTATTGTGGAAACAATACTCCTAGACTGTAAATCAGTTGGTACCGATACATATTCATTCAATATCATGAACATTCTGCCCTTGTCGAGCAGCATAAAGAACTTGTTGAATTAAAAAAATATATAAACCCTCTGTTTAAAGTTGCTAATACTCTACACATATTAATGTTAAGTGCACAGTGACAAGAAGTCTGGCATAAGCCAATATGGAATGGGCAACTTGGAAATCTTCAGGTTGAAAACATGTTTCGTATAGTTTTTACTTACGACATTGCACTATTTCTAATAAACTAATCTTAACGTAATGTACGTTTTCTAAAGCAAACTGCTGAATGGAGTAGCAAAAACAGCGAATAAACTGCTAGTCTGCGGTTGCTGGAGTCAAATCAGTGCTATAGTCAGGCGTTCCTGTTTTGTTAACACATCTTGATTATTCCTGTTCAATGTCGTAACAAAGTATATTCTCTATACTCTACGGAGTACATTTTTTTCTTTGAGCATCAGTTTGTAAAATTGAGACGTTATCAAGCCATATCATATATATAACCCTCTAAATGAATGCTTGTAAACATCACGTATACAAATTACTTACAGAGAGAAATAAGTCTAAAAATCCCTCTAAGATTTTTTTTCTTAGCAGCTGAAATTTTACACATGAAGTGGGGGAAGGCAACAATTTGAGTGATGTGACCTTTTTTTAATACCAGATGGGTTAGGGGGCAGCAGTGATACGTTTGTGAGTACAAAATGGAATTTACTGACTACACCCCAAAATGTGTTCCCTTACTTCTAGCACTATCACGGATTAAAAAAAACACACTTTTCAAAATGCTGCCATTTATTAGATGTGTCGTTTGCATCTGTTTAAAAAAACAGTATTGCATGACTGTCTACGTTAAAGTCAAGAGACTACCGTACAGTGCACTTCTGTGTATTTCTAAGCCACTAAGTTCTGAGCACAGACACAAAAAAAACAGAGAGAGAGAGAAAGTACACCGATGAGTGCCAAGAGTTTGTCTGGTTATAGCCTTGTTTTCGCTGAAAGAAGTACGAAACTCTGCTCCCGGACATGTGAACAGAGATAACTGTGCTTACAAGAGTATGTGCTCACCTTGAATTTATGTGTTGTTGTTGTTGCTGCTGTTACGTGTCGTCTAGTGGACGTCGGCTCCCAGTGTTAGTTAAACGAAGTTTGGTTTAGAAGCTTCTGGTTGGGCATTTCAAAGTGACGTCACACAGTAGCAGTAAAGCCTGCACTAAAAAGCTTGCATTGGCAGCAAACCACGAAGTGCATGAAAACAAACAAGTCTTTTCAGTTTGCTATTTTATGAAATGCAGCTACCTCGAACTCCCACACTTTTATGGAAGTTGCAAACACACCGTAATATATCATGGAATAATTCGCCGCTGAAAAGACAGAAAGTCAGTGATTGTGAACGCATCCTGTAAGCAGTCAAGTTTAAATCCTAACTCTTAAAACTTCAAAGCGAATATCCAGGGAAAATATCACTTACACATCAGCTTACACCATACCTGATTTCGGACAACTTCAGTTCCAGTTTTATGTTTAATTAAAATAACTACACATATAATTTGTTTTAATTGAACTGCCACATTTCTAAGCTACAAACTCTAGATTAAAACTATTTTTAACTAGACCTATTGTCAATGACCTTGGATACATAGATAGTCTGGAAAAATTGATAACGTTCATTTAATTGCAGTTTATCAACTGCTTCAATAAACGTTCAACCATTATATCACTTTAAAGGACAGTGGTCAATATGTTATACCTTTATAAAAGCATGCTTGGTTTAAGGGCTCATGTATTTTTTCCTGTATGTGCTCATGTTTATTTATATTCGTTTGTTGTATTACGTTAACAGCTAAGTAGGGCTGAATCAAGACAATTACAGTAGATGTCCAAAAAAAAAAAAAAAAACATTGATCCACTGAACAGCAGCTTCACAGACTGATTGCTAATCAAGATACACAAACTAATATGCCAGTGTAAACTGAAATTCTGATATAGATCGTGGCATTACACTAGCTAACCTCATATGCTAAATAAGATAGAGATTTTTGGAAGTTTTCTTTCAACGCGCATAGCTCTCAACCACTCAGGGACAAATTTCAACAGAAGCGTGGACAAATCCAGAAAAATCGGTGACTATCAGGGACGTTTTTAAAATATTACTTCTATTAATGTGAGAGATTAACAGAATAAGAGAGTGTGGATTAATATACATTTTGTTAAAGAAAAGAAGTCCGTGTCTCTTAATTATTGTCATTATTTATTAAGTTTAATTCAGCACCTTTCATGCAAAAGGCACCAGTGTTGGGAGGGATTAAGAAGGACAGAGCTAAAATTCCAGTCAAAATCAGGGACAGCTGAGAGGTATGCTTCTACATTAAAAGTAATGAAGTTATCTCTTGTCTTCCTGATTCAAGTCGATCCTGATTTGGGCATGTGTTCTGTGGGTGGAGGTTCAGTATCATGATGTTTTAAAATGGAGTATTTAACTTCATCTGAACATACACGGAATTATGACAATGTCACTGAAACAAATACATATGAAACAATATACATTACAAAGAACTAACATTCTGTAACGGTAAGGTCAGGTTTGATAACAAATCGAAATCAAACAGTTTCTAATAGCTTTGGTTTAAAAAAATCCCACGTTTAGAACTTCTGACATCTGAAAATGAGGCCACCAATTTCACAAACATTCCAGTGTTTCAGCTGGGCGAGTCTTTTTGTTCCACATGTGGTATGTGTCCAATTTATTTATTTATTTTTTTGTATTATTTTCCAGTGTTAGCCTATCACAGTTCGAGTGGCACATTTCCTGATGTCATACATTAGTTCTGGAGACAAATTATGGAAATGTCCCCATACTCTTAATAATAATACTAACTCATTATCCTGAAAAATAAGAACTGACTAAACTACAGCACATACGTACATTGGGTTATAATGAGCAGCGTACATTTTAGAGTAAACTTGTCAAATGACTGATTGTTTGCGTGATTAATTCTTTTTTACGATGTCCTCTACCCTACAACTCACACGTTATAAGCTAGAGTTTGGGATTAACGTGTTTGTTGGGCCCAAACTTAAAACTGACCGTTAGGAACCTAAATCCAAGCAATAAGTTAACAGTTTGCAGCACTTTGTTTAATACTACTACTGTCACTGCAGAAAAATATAATTGCAGTGCCTATGTTACCTGTCCACCCTCAACGTTAAATCACTGTGGTACAATCTGCTGTACTCCTTCTTTTGCCTTATATACACTGCGTGACGGTGCTTACCATGAAAAGTGGGCATTATTCTGTTTTAAAAGTCTCTATTCTACTTTGGTGGAAAGAGCATTGACATCGTAGCATGTAACTTATGTACGCTACATGTCATAATAAAACACAACTAAACTAAATCAAAACTAGACAATCAAAAGATGTGCAAGGTCTGATTCTTATACTCGGATACGGGTTAATCTCTGTATACACACACATACATAGATACGGAGATAAGGAGGGAGAGAGAGAGATGGCTATATAGATAGAAAGATGATAGATAGTTGAGACGAAAGAAAAACCTAATTGGGCGGAAAGAACAAGCAACTTGATTGGCTAATAGGGATGTGTAAAATATATGCAATGCACACCTAAAATAAGTCCATCCACAAAATGAAGAAGAGAAGCCTGCGTTTGTTAAGTGCAATGACACGCTAGGCTGTGTGCCTTTAACAAATAATATACGTACCTCGGCTTATAAGACACTCACCCACTGGGTTTGTGCGGTAGCCAGAGTGTGCAGAAATGTCTATTCAGCGAACTCCCTACCATGAAATATTACTTACAGTCACATACTTACCAAATAGAAAGAGAGTAAAAGCTGGTTGAATAATGAAGACTGGTGCCTTTATAATTTACCAGTGTTTCATACTTGCCACCAGAAATCCTTATTTTTGTTTTCAGTTCTAGCCAATTTCCCACTCAAGGAGAGGAACGCGACTTTAAACAATGAAGAACCGAGATCTTGAAATCATTTAAATATCTGCATACGGATTTCATAAAGTAATATTTGCTATTACTGGCCATTCTAAAGTGCATTTATGTATCTACTTAATTTTTGCTTTCATTGCACGAGGACTTGATTTTTGCTTTCATTGTATGAGGACAGAGGCTGCAAATCACTCTTCTGAAATTAACAGTGCTATACAATTCGTTCTGCCAGAATAAGACCACCTTTTATTTCTTTCTCTTGACTGATAGAATGCATCGTACAAGAGCACTCTTCCCCAAAAGAAGATCAGGCAGTCATAAAACAAGACATTATTTAGTAACTCATTTGAAGTACATTAATATCCTCAAAGTCAAATGTTTTAGTGCCAGACCGTGTGTGTGTGTGTGTGTGTGTGTGTGGGCGGGCGTGCGTATGTGTGTGAGAGACAGCTCTCAGCCTTCCATCTACAAAACTGAGGAACACTACCTCATATAACGTGGTACAAATGAGCAAAATATGGACATTGTTACTTATGGAATAGTTCTTTTAATGAACCAATGCCATTTGTTTCTATTTACCATAAGTATCCTTTAAAAAAATGCTAACCCTGAATGTGCGACAGAGCCTTTCAATTTGGAACGTCGAGGAGCATGAAAATTATAAGACTCCAAATGAAAAGTTCTTCATAATGAAGTGCTCATGAGATGTATGGTGTGTATGTTCTCCTGCTAATGACAGTACTGCTGATGCCTTGAGCCAAGTCGAAGATTAGTTTTGTTTGATCCATTATTTCAGTTTATTACCCCCCCCCCCCCTACACACACGCGCAGACTGTGAAACTGGGATACAAATAACACATTTATTATATATACTGCAGCCTTTATCTAGGCGACATATTTTAACCAACGATGTGGTCATTTTTATTACTTTTCAGTGCAGTTTTCTTCTGTAGTGTATTACACATATTGACTTACCAGTAATACGGAGATTAAAACATTCAAAATATTGACAAACACCTTGTAATTAAACTATACTGCATCAATATACAGAATATGGTACATCTTATGACGTGTATGGAGATACAACGCAATTACTGAATACAGTTGAAATGGTGAAACGTCCTTTTGGCAATACCAATAATACGAATGTTGCTTTAAGCCAAATGTATCTATTTTTCTTTTTTGCTTACACAAGGAAAGTACAAAGTGACGCATCAACTCTCAAAGGTATAGATGAGCGGACAAAATATGAAACTAACAGCAATGACCATTTGCATTTGCCCTTTCAATTTCCATGACAAAAGCGCTAGCCCCATAGCTTAAAAGTGTTTATTAATAGAAATAATAACCAAATGTACACTCTTAAACCTGCGTTGACGTTTTACTGAGCCAGTTTTGGACTTCATTGCTAAGCAATGTTTAGAGTTGCTTCATATTCCCGAGCTCTCCTTATACTGCGCTGCGTTTTCTGTGAGTGTATACATCGTAAATGATATTAATGTTCTCGACAAACTTCTACAACATTTATTTTTTTTTTTAATTATTGCAATAGGATTGGTTGTCTGTGTACCCACATCAATTTCGCACCAAACAACTAAAATAAATATAATTAAATTATTATTTCGAACTTAAGTACCCTTATACATAAGCCATGAAGTACAATGTTCTGCTGTAATCCAATAATTAGCGAAACGGGTTTATTTATGTAGTCTTCAGTAAGATCACAATCAGAATTGTAAAAAAAAAAACAAAGACAGGAGCAACGTGCGCAAAATCTGAGATATTACCACTGAAGGATACATTTCTATGAAATTATGCAGCAAGTCCTTATAAGCAAGTACCAGATGGGCAGACAACACGAGCTTTTTAGTACTGCTTCTCCCGCTTCACTGCTAAGGTGGTAGATTTGTGTAGCACGAGAGCCTCGATGAGTCTGAGATGAAGCATCCCTGGACAAAACACAGGTCACTCTAATACACGGAACAGACCGAAAGGGAAAGGGAGAGGAATACTTTATTATCCATCTTTCCTAATGCCTGACCTAAAAGGGGATGATTTCAACGCAAGTACCGTCCTTACCGTACATCACCTGTTGACGCCCTCACCGACGTTTTTGTTAATTAATCTAATGTCCTTTATGGGGGGAAATCTTTATTGCTGGTACACCTCCGCAGTTATCCATTTCTTCTTTTCATGGTTTCTGGGAGCAGTTAGATTATGCACCCTGAAGCCAAAATGAGCCATCAGGATGATATTTTAATGGCTTATATGTCAAGTCGATGCATGCAGCTTTGAACTCTAGCAGCCATTGTTTCCCGCTGAGAGTGCCGCAAATCCCACTTGATAAGTTCTACAGCCCACAACTTTGCGATGGCATTGTAGCGCACAGTCTTTCTGCGCATTCCTTAAAAAATACACAAAGCCTAACAATGTCTATTTTCTGCTACTATGTTGACGTGAAGATGTGTGTGCGTGTGTGTGCGCGCGCGCGCAGAAATTTAGAAGTGTTGGAAACTTACACTCTCTCACACATAAAAGGTAACCGTCCTTAGTGTCTGTCAGCCACAACCAGAGATGAAAGTGTTGGGGGGGGGGGGTTACATATCAAATGCGTAATTTGGAATCCCTTTCTTGCAGTACAGTGCACTCTTGGCTCCTTGTCTATTTATTGACAGAAATATTCTTAACTTTCAAAACAAAAAGCTCCAAGTGACAGTTAAATCATTTGCCTTTTGTCTGCTACCTTGTATAATGTAGGTTTGGACTATAAAAAACAGAACCTGATAGCATTTGCACTTCTTTTGTACATCTGAAATATGATGACCAAATCATAAGCTTTCACCTTCTAATCTCCTAATGAACAAACACATACCATAAACAGAAACAGCATTTTATATAATACTGCTCGCATTTTATGACGTTTAACACAATCACAGTAAGATTTTTGTCGCCCTTTTTTCTTTTAATTATTCCTAAGAAGTGATAATAATTCTATTGTTAGTGGGGTAAACGCTCGTGTTTCAGTGGAGACTGCATTTATGCACTTTGAACTGTCAGTGTGTGGTGAAATTACCAAAGAAACACAGAACAAAACCTATTTTTGGTAAAGAGATCCAGTACGTGGAAACAGCTGCCAAAGGGAAAAGCGATTCTTAATGTTTCTTGCAACTTTATCAACATAAACTGCAAACGGACCAAAGCATGCAAACATTGCAATTCACTTTCCTTTCAAAGCTCTAACAAAGTCGTAATTTACTAACGCCGATAATTATTAAAGGAGATGAGACTGTTCGCTGTTAAAGAATACAAGTTTAAAGCATATATTGAAGAGTTAGGAAGCCTGTTGAAGTACAAACAAAAAGGTAAATTAAAAGATTCCGATTCACTGTTCGCATTTTTAACTTTCTGTTATTTGAAAACAATTAAATCTAATGAGTATTCAAGGCAATGGTTCGAAATATGCATTCAAATAATCCCACATCATCACGGGAATACTAACAAAAATGGCACAATGTGATCATAAAATAAGTATACAAACATCATTTTGTTTGCAGGCAACTGAAAGGACCTGAGGTTCAAACCCCCTACGTGTGCCGCTACCCAGTAGATTCATTTCTCTGCAAACATAAATAACACTTGTCAAGCAGACAACAGAAAACTATCCACGATTTTCAATAGTATTTCACATGGGGGAGATAGGTTAATCGGGGGCTGCATCTTGAAAACAACCGAGTGTTGTATGTTTTTGCCGAGTCCGAATGTCTGAATTTTTCCAACTAAATCAATTGGGGTGTTATTTCTTTTTCTGTTCACTCATCTGAAGTTAAATACATTTTCTCTGGCGATCAAAAGACTGGTCGACAACAAAGGCACCGCTTGCTTTTTCCACCGTCTCGATGTGGCATGTTAAGGCATTTCACTATCTATGACAAGGGTGACTGATTTGTGAACTCATAAAAGGCTTTTAGTGTGACAACATTTAGCGAAAGCTTAATTTATCATAGACTTTTTGTATATTCACATTCAAGCAATGTGTTGTACAACTGGGAAACAATTGAGTCCGATATTTTAAATGAACTCTGCTGCAGTAAGAGAACTGTTTACCTGGGCCAAATCCCAGAACAAAAAGAAAAGAGTCGGAAAGAGGGAAAGCTGGCATTCCTCTCATTTCGCTGTGAAAAGTTACCGAACAAAATCTGGTTACCTCATCCGTCTACTTTTAATTCCAAGTGGTTTCCAGTCACACAACCTGATAACGGAGAATTACCTTCCATCTAGGCAACTGTTAATTCGGCCTGAACGTGTGTTGAGCATCAGCATGTTAATGCACACAGTTTGTGAGTGGAAAGACATTCTTCAACAAAGAAAATGTTTACGATTTTGGCCCCAAAATTGGCCACAACTTGATGCCGCTGAGCAGCACTGACTCTCCCGAGCGTGTCAAGCGTCTTAGAATACCTGCGATTGATGAGTCTCCCGGGCCAATCAGCGCCTGCTGGCGGTTCCTCGCGCCCTTAGTTGGCGAGGCCTAGAGCAGTAAGGGGGGGTCCACTGTTTGCCCAATAGTGCCGCACGTCGTTCCGCACGTGACTCCTCCCCCTACTCCCATTCATCAAGGGGGACGGTGTTGTCTTTTCAATTCATTTATCTGCAGGAATGATTGCCGCTATCAGTCTCGAGCTCACCGCCTGGCTGAGGAGGTGAAAGTTTCTCCCCAGGAAGGTAGACCGCAAAAGACAATATTGTGCATGATTTGCGCTTCAAGTCACCCTTAAAAAGAGTGGGAAGAAGTAAGAAAAATACACCTTTGCAACTATATTCTAAATAAGAAAAGAAAAGGAAGTTTACCCGGCTTGTTATCGTTGCTTTGCAAAAACTAAGTTAAACCCAATTAAGAGAACGGCACCCTTCAGTTTCTTCATTGGCAAAGGTACTGCGGGCGCCCGTGCAAGAGATGCTTCTGGACGCTGGAGCGCAGTATCCCGCGCTCGGAGTGACGACCTTCGGCTCCTCGAGACACCATTCAGCTGGAGATGTGACGGACCGCGACGTGGGGCTTGGGCTCAACCCCTTCGCTGATGGCATGGGTGCTTTTAAGATAAATCCTAGTGGGCACGACTTGGCGGCAGCGGGCCAAACAGCATTTACTTCCCAGGCTTCGGGTTATGCAGCTGCCGCCCTGGGCCACCACCACCACCACCACCCGCCCCATGTAAGTTCATATTCCAGTGCTGCTTTCAATTCTACACGGGACTTTCTCTTCCGACAGCGGGGCTTTGGTGAAACAGCGGGCGCACAACATAGTCTGTTTGCTTCTGCTGCTGCTGGCACCTTTGCTGGAGCTCATGGACATGGCGAGGCAGCGGGACACTTACTATTTCCTGGTCTTCACGAACAGGCGGGCAGTCACCCTGCTTCTAATGTCATGAACGGGCAAATGCGCTTAGGCTTCTCGGGAGACATGTATGGACGAGCAGATCAGTATGGACAGGTGACTAGCCCACGTTCTGACCACTATGCCACAAGCCAGCTACACGGTTACGGCCCCATGAACATGAACATGGCCGCCCACCATGGTCCAGGGGCCTTCTTTCGGTATATGAGACAGCCCATTAAACAGGAGCTCATCTGCAAGTGGATTGAGCCCGAGCAATTGTCTAATCCGAAAAAGTCTTGCAACAAAACTTTCAGTACCATGCATGAGTTGGTAACTCATGTCACAGTGGAACACGTTGGGGGGCCAGAACAGTCTAACCACATCTGTTTCTGGGAAGAGTGTCCAAGAGACGGGAAACCTTTCAAAGCCAAATACAAACTTGTTAATCACATTAGAGTTCACACTGGAGAAAAACCTTTTCCTTGTCCGTTTCCTGGCTGTGGTAAAGTGTTTGCTCGATCAGAAAATCTCAAGATCCACAAAAGAACTCATACAGGTACTGTGGACGATTTTTTTTTATTCATATTATCACAACGATTTATATAATTTTTACTGACTTTAGGAGCAGTTACGAATAATATCGTAATCCCGTATTTAAAATGGGATGCAAATACAATTAGAAAAAAATTAACAGCATAAAATGTAGACATATACTTAGTTGAGATTTAATTATTTAAATCCACGATATTTATTAGTGCTAAGTATACTTTTCATCGGCATCTCTTAATTAAGTTATACAGTAATATTATTATCTATATTTGCAATGTAAATTGCAAATTATGCAGCTACATTTCTTTAATGTTTTGTAATTTGGTTAATGCTGCATATAATGTATTTCTGAATTAGCCAATAGATTTGTCATAAAGTGAACATGTACTACTGTGTGTATGAATAATACGTTTTGTTGTCGGACACTCATCAGTTTCTAGTTATTTCCTTGGATGTGAGCTCTAGTCATAAATGTGAAACTGTGTTCACACAACCCATGTTTCTGTCAAAACACCTTTGAGCATATTTTATTTGCATAACCACTACGCCGCTGCTTGGCTGAAATGATTAAAAAAGAAGACAAGGCAAGAGAGATTAAAAATAAACATTTCGGTCGAAGTACCAAACCATCCAAAATCAACAAGCGCAGGTGCAAAAATTCAGAGTTTAGATTTGATTTTATTATGCTCAGTCCTCTTTATTTTGATTTGATCTTGGAACGATAAGAAGAAACGAAACAATATGCATATTTATTTAAATACAAAAGTGTCATGTGTAGCACAATGAAACATGTAATGGGGCAGTACGCTCGTAGTGCTACAAAGTCTGGTTGCAAATGTGATGAACGAATGCTTTTTTTCTTTGTAAGATAAGCAAGAAGGACAAAACTACCTGACATTAATATACCTTGGGTAGTCTACATAGGTCTTACTTCTTTGAAATGGTGCATAATGTTAGATGTGATTCTATTAATTGAGAGTTGGTATTAATCCAGTTTTCCTACCATAATTTTGTTTCTATAATAGGTGAAAAACCATTTAAGTGTGAATTCGAAGGTTGTGACAGGCGTTTTGCAAATAGCAGCGACCGCAAAAAGCACATGCATGTACATACTTCAGACAAACCTTATCTCTGCAAAATGTGTGATAAGTCTTACACCCACCCCAGCTCCCTCAGAAAACACATGAAGGTAAAGATATATATATATTTTTTCTTAAGCTTTTGAATTGTTTCTAGTTTTTCAATTCAGCCCTCAATAACCATAAACAAGTTAACTATTTAATTGAACATAAAAGGTCAGTTAAGTGTGCATTTCCTAACAATAGTTTTTACTACTTGTAAATTAACAGTTCTGCATTATGAGTAACATAGTCGTCATAATGTACATAGAGCTTGTAAGCATTTTTATATGATTCTTGGTAGTATTACGTGGAAAAATTGTAAAGGGGAAATAAAGACAAGAGAAATAAATGCAGTAAATATGAATGCATCTAATTAGTTTGAATTAAAAGAGGGGTTGCTTTATACTAGTTGATATCCTGTGTAAGAATTGTTGCATTCTGAATAGTTAGAGCAATAACAAGAGCGCTCGTTTTGTATTGTCTGTAGCGTAACCCATTGCAGTGCAATTGTAATCATGATATCAGTAATGAAGTATATTATTTATCTCACCATATTGACAAAGCACGTGAATTTATATAATACAGTGATTTACATGTTTAACTTCCGAATGACTGAAAAGCTGCACTGCAAGAAGATAAAGGAATTCAGTGTTTTTTTTTTTTTTTTTTCAAAGAAACACAGTGGCTAGTTTATGTGCAGTAAGACATATCTACACTTCCTGAAATTTGTTTTACACATATATGTGTATTTTTTTAGGTCCACGAGTCATCGCAAGGGTCCCAGCCTTCCCCTGCAGCCAGCTCAGGTTATGAGTCTTCTACGCCCCCAACAATTGTATCTCCTTCAACAGAACATCAGACCACAAGCTCTTTATCCCCGTCCTCTTCAGCAGTCCATCACAATTCCAGTCATAGCACACTTTCATCAAATTTTAATGAATGGTACGTTTAAAATATATTTAAAAGACAGCACAAAAAGGACATCAGTTCAAAGTCTAAAAGCTGCCAATAGCTTGGGTTCGAAGTTAAGAAAGGAAGAGCCATTCTCAACCTGGGTAGCAAAGGGATATAAAAATACACGGAGGACCAGGTTGCAAGGCCAAATGTGAACTATGTAATGCTGAATGGAAACCATTGTTTGAGGTCTTGGATTGCATGTCGATTCTGGCAGCGGCCTGTTTTGTAAATACCAAATTACTGGCTTGAAATGTACTGTTTGATTTTTGTACATAAGTCTATTACAACTGACGAGATGTTAAGAGATGGTGTTTTACAGAGTGTTTGGTGAAGGGGCGGGGAGGGGGGAACTAAACATTTGTACTGAATGATAAAAAGATTCTAGTTACATGTGTACCAAAATGTGAAATGCTTTGTATTATTACAGTCTAAACGTCAATCTAACATATTATTATTATTGATATTAATGTGCTTCTTTTGTATAAAGTGCGAACACTTTGTCCCAAAGTCCAGTCTGAGTAGTGCAGTACACTGTTGTTATTAAACGTTCAGTCATTCATTTGTATAGTGCAAGCCTGGAACTGAGTGTCATGCTGTTGATTTTGTCTATGTAAAGTAATATTAAAAAAATATGGACTCTTATCAGTCCATTGCATTACAGATTGCTGCAGCAACGTTATGTACAGAAGTTCTAACTTCCATATTTATCCGCATGTATAGGGCCGGTAATACATGTCTCAAAATATCCAGTATTTATGAATAGATTCATTCGTATGTAAAACCTAGTTTACAGAGGTGTTTGGTAACATTTCGTACCTTATTAAACATTCTTAAATTGTATGCATGGACTATTTTGTTTATTCCACGATGCAACCTATCATTATTTTAAATGGTTTCAGTGCATTCACGTAATGTGTATATATGACAGACACATCCCGTAAAGTCGTACAGAAAAGGCAGACGAGATATGAATTTGATAAATGAAAGGAACCCTGCTGATATCAGTACAGTATATAATTAACATCTTTATTAACATTTATGAAACAAGCGTTCGAACAAAGAACACCGCATCTGACCTGCAAAGAGAAATAATAACAAACGCAAAGTAATAGGAATAGATGGAATGTGTTCCATGAACATTAATGGAAATGCTCTGATTAGGGATCGGCACTAGATTATTATTATTATTATTATTAAACTTCATAACATATCGCACTTCAAAGTAAATACTGAAGATTGATAATCGCACAGCAAACTGCTTTGCCAAGCTATTATACCATATTACGTTTACGTGGGTCATGGTGCAGGGCTCTCACCTAAAGCTGCACGCCCCTTTAAAGATCAGAGTTACTAATAGTGGAAAATCCAAACGTGCAAATCATATATTAGCTAATAGCTATTTAATGTAGACAACTGAACTATATCACTTCCATATCTTTTGAGATTTCTATTGCAGATGAATACACGCAGAAATATAAATAGATGTTTTGCTGCTGGTAATTTCAAAACAAAATAATAAAACGGTTTAAGTCTAGTTAAATGTAAAAATTCGTTAACAAGAATAAAATACAGAATAGGGAGAAGCTAAAAGCTTCTCCAATACATCCTGTCTTTTTGTTGTTTAGTCCGATAGAGCTGTAGCTAGTAGTTACACAGCTCCCACGAATGTTGTTTCTCTCTAAGTCTTTTGGGGGACGTTTCTTGTTATATCTTACTTGATAGTGTTGTTAAGCAGAGAGCACACACTCAGATATTGTAAGCAGTGGGCTTGGTTAAAGTTCCCCTTTCTTAAAATGTGTCACAGAGTGAACTGCAGACCAAACTTTTTTTGTAAACTACAGTGACACTTCAAAATCTATATATACATATATAGAGAGGGAGATTTTACACACACACACACACACACACACACATATATATATCGAGAGATGTTTTGTATGTATCTGTATATATGATGCTAGATAGATATATAGATATACAGGATTCTAGTAATGCCAAAAAATTTCACTATCACATTTCAGGAAAAAGCAGAGAGGCGAGCTGCAAAATGCATAGACTTCATAGGCAGCAGGTATTCTGTCCACAGTTATAATGTCACAATGAAAGACGCGGGTTATATGCAGCATTGCGGTTGTTTTGATATTATCCTAAAGCAAATATTTCAGAAAAAATGCACGAGACACACGTATGCAAATACTTAGTAAACCAAAATCCTTGGTGAGCAGCTGAATACGATGACTTCATGTATTTGTGCAGGAGGCAGTTCTAAATTTTATAAATAGCATGTACATAACAGGAACTTTTAATTTATTCGCAAAAAGAATTAATGTCAGAAGGCTTGAGCCAATGTCAGGAAAACTGAATAATGAATAATCTGAAAAGTCAAGTTGTGTAACAGTATGACCGAACGAGGACTCTCTCTCCCTCTCTCTCTCTGTTTTTCTCTGTCCTTCAGTCAGACAAACACACATATACAAACAGAGGGTATGAGATATAGAGGTCATAAAAAATAAGACGGCTTATTTCAAACTAAGTCCAAAAAGTTGCAGGTTTTGGGTAAAACGATGTTACTAAAATGCAGATTTTATTTATTACATCTTAGTCTTTCAGCGTATCAGTCTTCACTACAATTTTAAAGAACCAGCCAATTTCTTTTTTGCAGTCTAGTGACATCAGATGCTTGTCTTGCACCATTTTGCTGTTGTTATTCATATTATATAAATCGGATACAAATGCATTTATGCAGGTATCTATAGTATGTACCAGTCTATACACCCTCAAAACTACGCGTGACGTTTTTTTGTATTCCCACATCATATTTCGCCAACCAGCCATCTAACATTTTTCGTCCCCTGTGCACTTAAGAATGCCCAGGAGTCATAAGAAAGCAGCTTTTTAAATGTCTTTCGTGTTTATAAACAAGTGGTCTGCTGATTCGTATTGTAGATATCAAGCAGTTGTTTATATTCTGAGCTGTATGAGCCATAGACTGGCTGAAAGATGCCCAAAAAATTAAATGTGTCCAGCTGAGTACAATGAGTGTAATGTCTACGGCAATCTTACATTCTTACTCGAATTGAATTGTGTGTGTGTCTGTGTGTGTGTGTCTGTGTGAGAGAGAGAGACGCTTTCTTATTGTTCTACTTGAGTTCACAAGGTCCAGAATGCAAAATATATGAATGGCATCACGTGTTGTTGGGTTTTAACAGAAAAACTTGTGAAGATCATAGTGCGTTTGTGTTTTATTTCATTGGTTAACCTTTGGCAATGTTGGATGAACTAACACCATAAGTTAAACGGAGTTTGATTGCCTGATGTTCAGCGGACAAAATGCTTTTTACTATTGCACTGCTGTGGAATTGCATTGAGTAAATCAAGTTTAATTCCACAGAGTGATGGAATATTAAGAGACATCATTTCTGTTTTTTTGAATTCAAATATCGCTGTCGAAGCACGGTTTTGTTTCACTGTACTGAGTTTTTAAATTAAAACCCAGTGATTTCAGAAGATATATAGACAGATAGATAGACAGGAGGACAGATAGAAAGATAGATAAGGAAGATGTAACCCCTTTTGTAATTGATAGTTGTAGGATAAGTTGTACACAGCAGACTGATTGCTTTTATGTGTGAAACTAGTCTGCCATTTGCAATTAATAAGCTAAGAGTACACTGCAGATAAAGCACGAATATCAGACAAGAGGCTATGACAGAATGCAAGAGGAAATACTGTAGAACACACAATGCTTTTTATAACCGACTGCAGCAGAATAATTCTGTTTTAGGTCCTGTGTGAACTTATTTTCTAGTTACCATTCAATAAATTTAGAGTTATGTGTCCATTTCAGAGAAAAGAAGTTTAAGGGAAAATACAGCGTATAGGCAAACGTGTCATGCACGTGAAATTGGAGCACTGTGGCCACCCTGTAAGCATAGTGTGTAATTATTTCAGAATACTTTTTACAAAAAGGCATTGTTTTCGCCGGAAAAGAGGTCTGCATTCATACAACCATAGTCATAACGACATTTTTTTAAACAGAGAACTCATGTTTGTATTCACCAAGGAAAATACCAAGTAGTTTACAATATGAACTAAAAGTCTCGAATTGTATCCATTCATTATTTTTATGTATTTATATACAATTATGGATGTGCTTATTTATTTAAGCAGTCATATTTCTGGCCTTCCCTTCATTTGTAAACCACACGGCTTTCAATAAATTAAGTTCAGTGAAATAATTCCTATTAACAAGACCAATTGTACAGGTGGCTTACAGTGCTGCAGAGCATTATTTTTCAAGTAGAAATTCAAAGTATCGAACGGTGGTATGAAATGGGTAGCAACGTATGACGTGAATCTGAGATATGCAGTGCACAACTTCAATTATAACCGCCCCCCCCCCCCCATTATTTAAACACTGTTAGCACAGAAGCACTGTAGTGCATTGCATTCATGAAACTGTAGGATTAGAAAGCAAATCACAGAATCAAAGTCCTGATAGAATCTACTTCACAGGCAGGCCATTTGCATCTTCTCGATTTTTAGTGGCTTGACTGCGTAGGTGTGCAGATTAGCTTTTATCAGTTGGATACATAGTCTCATTAGTCCAACCAGTCACAATCATAACAACACGTAACATGGCTGATTTAATTATTTTACTTTAGCTAAACAAATCGCCTAATATGCAGCAACAACCACTTTTAACAAAACTTCTGTTACAGTTCTGTGATATTTTCAATACACTGACAGCACAGCCTTAGGGTGAATTTATATACCTATACAGCAGGACTTATTGTACTGATGCATTTGAAGAAATGTTGTACTACCGTGATGGAATAATTTTACTGACAATTCCATTAGTGACTAAGCTCCTTTTCTTGTTTGATACACCCTTGAGGGGGTTTCACACCTTATTCCCCATTTAGAATATAGTGCTATGAGTATTTGCTTGGTGGTTCAGGCACTCTGCTTGCGAATAAAAGCTCAACCTTCTCCACTGGAAGCATTAGCCCATCTAAACTTGTTACTGAATATTTATATCTAACCACTCCTTCCGTCAAAACGGCCAAACCCACATTCCCATGCTATTGGCCATGCTCTCAAAACAGAGTTGTAGCCCATAACACTTAGGAATAGGGGATTGATGTCAGAAGTAAAATAGAAATGCTGCATTATTCAGAAAGAGATGTGAGCGGCAAGATAGGATCGTTTGAAAATGTCAGGCTATCCCCCCCTCCCCTTATCCTTTACTGCGTCGCCTTCTCTCTCTCTCTCTCTACTGCGAGCACAACAGTTGTCAGAATGTGTTGAACGGCATCAATGGTCCTTTTAAATAAATATATAGGAAATAAAACTAAGAGATGCTTAGCTTTCTACCTCTTCTGTTTAGCTTATTTGTTGGTGTGTTCATGCGCGCGCATTATAAGTAAGCTTTTGGAATTACACTTATTTTCCTTTTGTATTTTTATTTTTTAATTCCACAGTTTTAAGTATTTTAATCTATTTTATTTATTTATATATTTGTATGTATTTATGTATGTATTTTTTATTGTATTTATTTTTGGAGTTGAATGCATTTCAGGAACGCACCAGAAGAATATTGTTAGTAAATCATGTCCAATACTGAAGTTACATATTATTTTCAAGAAAATAGGAATTGCCACATATTGCCCAATGGTATCAACTTTCTGAGTGTTTGGCACCGACATTTAACTGCAGATCTAATTTGGCCACATTTGGTTGTTTCTAATCTTTCAACCCCTAAGTATGGCAGTGCGGTTTATGATCCAAATGTTTAGACTTCCTAAAATAAAACAGCCGGTTCTTGAGGCAGAGTATCTGGAGGTCGACAGTGTGTGTGTGTGTGTGTGTGTGTGTGTGTGTGTGTGTGTGTGTGGAGAGAAAGGTAGATAGAGACGTCAGAGTGTAATAAACTGTCATTTGCCTATGCAATCTTAATTCGATGTGGTGTAATATACACTTTTGCTCATGGTCAATGTTTTTTTCTCTCTTCTTCGAATATCCCCGGCTGCTGCTTTAACTCTTTCCTCCTATCTCTCATTCTGTTTGTCCCTCACTAAATAGTAAGTGAGAAATTTGCGGACTCATGATATGATTAAGACTCCGGCGATTTAGTGGTGGTGCTTAAAGAAGGTTTAGGTTATATGATATTTCTGAAGCTCCTACACGCCAAAGGATGGACTAGGGTGAAAAAATGATGTGTGAAAAGCGCTTCATTATTTTTTTTATGAACGCCTTCATTTATAAAGGTAGAAATGCATAATATGTAGTCACTATGAAAGAAAAACATAATATACGATGCACACTCTCACCCTGTTGTATAGTACCCCGTTCTGACACACAAATGCATGCACGAACGTGCGCACACTCACACTAGCTTTCACAAAGATTATTATCCAAATGGTGCTTCTTTGCATGTAATTTCCATTTTTAAAGTGCTCCTAACTGGGAGGACGTTGTTCCTGATTGTTTTGGGATATATTATATTCCTTAAGCAAATATGTTTATGTGACAGTTAAATTGCTAAAACCCCATCTTCATGCCTAACCCAAAAACTGAATTGCTCACGTTCATATTTCATATAGCTACAAACACACTCAGTGCTACTGGAAAAGAATATGATTTGTATCTCCTAGAACTCTGACACAGGATGGAAGGTGAAACAAGGATGTATCCGGGTATAATCTCTGTATTCAACTGAGTAAATTTATTGTGAATATTATTTAGAAATATTAGCTGTTAAAGAGAGAGAGAAAGGCCACACTTTATGCCTGCTACATAGATCTGAACCTAAGCTGGTTTAGATATAGTATTACACATTTGATTGTAGCAGGCAGCAGCTAAAAATTATGCATACACTTATTAAGCGCCTGGAGACAACATCTGGAGAAATGGGTACTTGCTTCCAATACAAAGCAGGTTGAGGACAGACATATAAGAATCACAGCGTAATATTTCTGCGACACCTCTGGATGCAGAAGCATCCAAATTAAGTTGATATGAGTGCAATCTAAGTTAAAGCAAGTGTATTTCCTTCTAGTTCAGTATGTTTTCTTTAAAAATTCTTTGATGTGAATATATATATATATATATATATATATATATACATATACATATATATATATATATATATATATATATATATATATATATATATATATATATATTACTACTCTGAAATCAATTCTTAAACGTGTAAAGGATTATTCTTTTTCCCTATGTTTTAATGCATTTTGCTAAGGGATGTGGAGCTGTCCTTCCAAAAATACAACATTGTTTTATATCGACATCAACATCATTTTAATTCCAGGTATCACATATGAGTTGTATAATTGCTTGGGATAGGGAAGGGCATTAAAACGCATTATGTTCATAGGTTAGTACTAAGCTAACTGCCCTTGCGAGCCATTTTAAGCTTAGCCAGTTATCCCTTGTGAGGCTCAAACCATGCACCTTTTGTTTGTAAGGCTAGGCCACTCTCACGTTACATTTTTGTTCCAAATCGTATTTTACTGTGTAGAAATACAGGCGATTATTTTATTAAACACATTTACGACTTAGACAAAAAACACACTAATCTTACAAAGATTATTACGGGACATCTATAACATATACCACCCTACTTCCTTGTTGCATCATTGAAGGATTTCAGCAATGGAATGTAAAACATCCTCTCCAGACTTCCAGCACTTCTTACCTCTACTCCACATGCCTTTGTGATGTAGTAGTGTAATTATCGTTCCTCCTCATTGGTACCATATTTTCTTATGGCATTTGCTAAAGCAGAGAGTAAGTTGTAAATGTCTGTCTCACGCCCCCCCCCCCCCCCACACACACACACAAATACACGCGGGATATATTATCTGAAGGATCCGCCGATATAATGATACATTAAGTTCCAATTGGACTGGCTCAGCTGAAAGTTGAACTGCAAAAATGACGGGATCTCTCAAAGAATTCATAAGTCCAAATAGTAGACGCATACTCCTAAGGTTACGACCCGTCCCACTTTTTGAAGGAGAGCCCTTAATTGAACAGATTTGTTATGGGGGGGGGGGGGGGGGCATGAAAATGGCAACTATCCTGCAATGTTAAGACACAAAATATTTTCTATTTTTTTTTCTCTAATTGCTGCTGAAACCTATTATTCTTTGTCTGAAACACCTTAGTATGAAAAAAAATAAATAAAAGCATCTAAGTTGTTACAAGAAGTCTTTATTTTGATGTTAAAGTGAGAAGCCCGGTCCTGTACATTGATTGTGAGCATGGTTTGCCTTGAAGAATATCATGTTAGTGTAAGAAAAGAACAGAAAATAAAATAAGGAGGAAAAGACGAAGAAGAGGAAAAAAGCTACTTTGGCCATCTGAAAGATTGCAACTCTGTATGCGTATATTACATCAGTGACACGTGTCACATTTGTTTTTCCGCTCGTCAGTATGTGGTGGCTGATTTTTTTTCGCTAATAATCAGTCTCTGTTCATTAGCAGGAGTATATAAGTATTATCAATCAGTACTACTTGGCACTCGTATTTGTGGAACACGCCATGTCTCTGCCTCAGTTCTGAAAATCCTGCTTCCGCTCGAGATTGTCTTAAAATAATTTCTGGAATACCACTCACACTTCTTGTCACCATTATCACATATGTCGCAATCATATGTAAATCTGTAGTTGAAACATGTGCCAACAAGGAGCTAGACCGTCTGTATCTGGGATTATACGTGCATACGTCAATGACAATGCACAGTATGATTAAGATTTAAACTAGTACATATTTTCTGTGATGTGAGATACTGTGGGAATACTTGATGCGCATTGCCTTTTGCGAGAGTTTTATCCAACAATTGCCAATTGTTTTGGCATATTTGCCCTTTGATTTATAGAGAGGTGGATAGATAGATAGATGAGTAGGAAGGTAGGTAAAGACATGCGCGCGCGCGCGCACACACACACACACACACACACACACACACGATACGGTAAAAACATTTACCAATTTATATCGGAGCTGTATATAGTTAGTAATTATATTAGGCAAGCTGCCACGGGTGCCATAAGAAGATCCTGCTTCCCCTTTCAAGCACTTACTAGTAATCATCCAAACCGAGCAGGAAATATCCAAGCAAAAGTGCAAGATATTTTATATCACCATATAACCAGCATTCTCATGCATAAAAATGCACATATAAGCCAGAGTTCAAGTTATTTCATTTTCATCAGTCTGCCAACCTTCTCATAAAATATATTAGTCCTCTACCCTGCATAATCACTAAAGGAACATTGCTACTCTACCGGCATAATCACGTTTTAGAACTCATTACATAACTTCATTTAGACCATCAGTAATCTTCATATTCTCACTTAGTGTCTTTCACGAATTCAAACTAAGATAAAACGAAAAGTAAAGCAGATACACTTGAACTGTAAACAGATGGGTACTTAGCACATGTAACCTAAATAATGACTATTTCCTTCCTACCTTAGAGATGCTATATGGGTATGCATTTTGACAAGGGGGGGGGGGTTATTTTTTCATGAGTAACAACGCGAATACGTTAAGACAAGACAATATAATCGAGTAGCGCAAAACCTGTTCACATGGATATCTCAATAAAATTAATACAGTTATAGCGTTTCCTGTACAGAACTTTTCAAGCTTTTTTTACGAAAAAAATAAATAAATAAAAAAAAGTCTACCGTCCAGATTTCGTAACAAGGTAATATGAGAAACTTTAAACCAATTTATGACAGCATGATATTACACGAACAAGAGTAGTTCAGCATCTGGCTGCCTACAAATTAGATGCTATTTCCCTGTATTTTTTTTTTTTTATTATCAACGTTATTATATTAAAGTAGTTTCCGTTATTTAGTATTCCACACTTCCATTACAGTCTTACAAATTTAAAAAAAGGATAGCTTGATAGATACGTACGTAAATCTAACAAAGAAAGAAAAGAACGTATGCACAAAAAAGGAAAAAAGATAAGTGAAATATGAGGATGCTTACTCTTAATGTATGTAAAATGCACTTCCGAAAATCACACTTTCCCTCTTCAAACTGAAACAGGAACGCAGACCTTGTACTGTAAAGGTACATAACTGCTGTCTTCGCCAAGTGTCACAAAATATGTTCCAAGCCTCTGCAACACAGAAGTACAGATAAGAGTTGGTGAGTGATACACGCTTAGATAAATATTTGAAACGGGCAGGGAGTGGAGAGATTCCAACACGTTTGTACCCACTTCAGCCTTTGTACACATGCATTTCATTATATATGGCTACAGGGAAATCACCGCAGAACAAACAATATACGCTTCTCACACAGTTATTTTCATCCAAAATGAGTTCAAGCCCTTAATCACAGATTGCTAAATGCTTTTTAAAAGTAATACCACGTGTTCATATTATGCACTACTACTACTATTATTACTATTATTAATACTGCTACTGGTACTACTACTACTACTACTAATAGGATTGTTTTATTTTATGTATCATTATTTCTTTTGTATATTTTGTATTGCTCGTAAGTAAATAAATGAAGCTCGGGTTTCTTACAATTTCCATAGATGAAATAATATTGTAATGGCACAAGAGTTCTGAAAAAAAAGATTAATTTATTTGCTGTGAATGCACAACTGCTCAACTTGACCCAAAGTATTCTACGGAATGCTCTTCTCTTGTCCATTCACAGCACAGCCCTGAACCCAAATGGTTTGGCACTTAGAAATAAACGACAGAAGTGGTTGTCAGCTATTATATATCCAGTCCTCCTGTTCAACTTGCCGTAATTTTTGAGCATGAAAATATTTTCATTTACTTACCTCTGTAGAAGAAGAAATTTGATTTAGAGTTGTGTATTTTATTGGCATGTGTGGGTTTGCAATGCATTATAGAAATGTAATAATAAGATGCATCAAAACTTAATTAATTAATTAAGCAATGTATGCAGGCCGTGTCCATTTAATATTTGTTTTTTCATGAAAGCCTAAAGAAATCAATAAATACACAAACAGGTCAACGTGGCCGGGTCCGTTCTTTCTTTCGTTCGTTTGTTCTTTCATTCATGGGTTCGTTCTAGGCTAGCTGCCCATGTGGGACATTTTGAGCTTAGCCAATTTCTCTCAAAGCTGAGATTTAAACCACGAACCTTGTATTTGTGAGGTCAACACCTTAACTATTAGGCCAGCCCCAATCTTTTTCACGTATTTTATTTATTTATTTATTTATTTATTTATTTATTTATTTATGTATGTATGTTTTAGTCTTTAACTCCTTTTATATCAGTATCCAACATTAACATGCCCATGGTCTTAGCCAGGTTGAACCATTTCATATTTGCTATTTTGCGCTAACTCGGCATCGAGAGTGTAGTGCGGCATACTCACTGTACCCAGCCGAGTATATTTTACAATGTTCTCGAAAAACACTGTGGCACATAGAGGCAGACGTAAAGTCTAGAATTGTATAAACCAAACTCAGTAATACATCTGCACTTAATACACTTATAGAAAAGGGCTCTCCCTCAAAAAAAAGAGTTTAAAGCTGATATCCATTTCTATAGTCTGTATGAGTAATGCGACATTTTAAGTGTTAAGTGAGCGATTGTAAGGCTGCAGAATTTCTCTACCATCTCGCTACAGCACTTACTTACTACGGCAAAAATAATTCGGCTTGGCCCTCAACTAAGCTGTTTTACTGCAGCCTTGATGTGAGGAAGTGAAGCCACTTTGGGCTTGTATTTGTTTTCTTGTGGAAGGCACCGATGGATCTGAATGTCGTATAGCTTGGCGCTACTCTTTTCCTCCGGTCTTGTTTCCCATTACTAATAAAAGTTAGTGGGTTGGGGTAGACTGAGACAAAAGGTTCTACTAGTCTTCGTGGTAATTTTTTTCTTATGCCTCTGTAAACACGTCTTATTAGGCTGCAGTGGTGAGACGAGTCAAAAAGTAATTGAAACATATTTTTGCACAGTGACAACTTGTAGAGGACAACCTTTAAAACTGCTACGAATTACAGCATTCTAAAATATTAAAAATACGGGTAAAAACACACTGACTATATAATAAACATTATTAACTGTTACTATAATGTGGACATCGATGTGGTATTATAAATTGCAGCAACATGTTTTTGTCTTTAAGCCTGAAACGAGTAAAGGACGCAAAAATGCTCCACAAGTTGGGAATCCAGTGGTCTTCAGAATATCATTACATAAACCATTTTTTCATAGCTCGCAGCCTTCACCTCAGAACTAGTAGGGGCAATGTAAAACAATTGGGGAAGAGACCCCAAATTAGAGACACTTTTTATAAATTAGTACTATTTATTGCTAAAATAAAAGAACTGTAACTGTAATAGTTGTCAGGATTTACTGACTGTAATCCACTACCTTTCCACAGAACAATTATCAGTGTTAGGCGGCGCAGACTAAAGTTTTGAGCCAAAATTACAGGCGTCTGCAAAAAATACGACCAGCTGAAAAGAGTGTTACTTATGTTTATATATAGTATATATAGTTTTCTGCAGAGTGTGTGTGTGTGTGTGTGTGTGTGTGTGTGTGTGTGTAAGTGCGCGCGCGCGTGCGTAGGGGGAGGGGACGCTCTATTACTCGAACAGAGTTCAAAGAACTAGTTGCCTTCAAGGCTTTCTTCCATTTGAAGACCGCAGTAGTTGTATGAGCTAGCATAGTGACTAATAGACCCAGAAACCTTAAGAGGCCAGTTTCGTCTCCCTTAATTCCAAACATTTAAATATTCTACTGTCCAGGTTTCTGCATATAGTTTGAGATATCTTTAAAGAATGAACCAATTTACAGAGAATTTATTTTCACTAGGTAATGCAAAAAGCACAAAGCACAGATAACAAACAGAATGCTTATTTATTTATGTATGTACATATGCATGCATCTCACTGGCGCAGGCTACAAAGGACGATGTGATTACTACTCAAAATAAACTGAATGTTTGAGAGTGGCAGTTTATTGTGATGTCAATGAAACCCTAACTAAGTTAACTGTTTATAAATTAACACTGAACAACAATCACTTTACTGTTGAAGTTACTGTTGCTTTTCTCATTTATGCTCTATCACTATATGTTTTTTTTTTTTCTCTCGTCATCTGGGCTTATTATACTGCACTGGTATTTAAATATAACCTGTAAAATCTAAAGCAATTTTGTCGTGTTTTTGCAAGCAGAAGATTATAAAGATGTAACATAAAACGACTATAGTCTTAAAACTGCAGACCTAAACTTGTTTTAATATATATATATATTTAAATCTGCATGCAGTGTATAAATCTGCATCTAGATTATCACACAAAAGAGAGTAGGTCAGAGGTTTCACACATGGTCAGAACTCCACACATACACACTATCTCACACACACACACACACACACACACACACACACACACACACGCACGCAGACGCACGCACGCACACACACACACTGCTATAACCACATTGCTTTACAAATGTCGTTGGGTATTTGTCTTCAACAATATAATCGTGTGCATAGTTGTCTGCAAAACAGTTTAACTGCACATAGCACCAGAAATCGCGTCCTTTTAATATGTTGATGGGGAGCAGTAAAAGTCCTTCGAGTTGTTTGCATACTTACATTATTAAACATTAGTTTGGCAATTTCATATTGCAAACAGTTGTTATACTCTCAATCGTTGCATATCCTGTATGGGTTGCTTCGCCATAAGTTTGATAAAAATGAATATATATGCATGGGTTGCATCACCACAAGGTTTATAAAAAATGAATGCATAGCATGTATGAAGAAGCGTTTTGCTATTTATTCTTATGGTTAATATTCCCATGTATGGCAAGGGAACACAGCCAGGGTTCCATGCATATGAGGAAAAACGCAAGCAGTTATTTTTTCTGTGTTTAACTGGAATGATTGCCACTGCCCTTAGTCTGCAGATCTAATAGTCCTAGTAATAGAAACATTAGTAAATCATCCTAAGAAAAAAATCGAAGTAAACACGTATCATCATTCCTCTGCTCTGCGCTGAGCGATTCAGTTTTGTCTGACTGATTTCTTGTTTTTTCAATTTACCTTCCTTGTAAGATTTTGGGCGTTTAATATCTAGGGCCCTTTTCATCCTATTTTTTTAACTTACAGTTACAATCTATTCTATCTCCCGTTCTATATGCGTGGGTGTGTATAGGGTGAGTGTCTTTTATTTTTTTTTATTTAAAGACTAGGCGAAGAAGCACACAGCAAGGTCAGCTATTAGCAATTTAATTTCACGAAACTTATATGACAACCTGATTATACATGAACATGCACACACACGAGAGACAGACAGAGAGAGAGAGAGAGAGAGAGAGAATACATATAAAACAAGTTAATCTCTATGCATGATAACGAGAAACACGTCTTGCTGATATATTTGAAAGGTGTGGTCAGACAAGAACCACCAACGACAAAGGCAATGTCACTTCAGACTTGGCACTTATTAATGATAAAACCCATTGCATAATACTGGAGACGACCGGGGCTTGTGACATTTATTGCTTGCTTCTACCTATCTTAAAGTGAAGATTTAATATTTGTTGTAAATATATTAAACTTTATATATTAAGTAAACATTCCCTGATTACTTTTGCCCACTCTTGTAAAAGTACATTATACCATTTACTACAGACAGTTGTGAATGGTAATAAGAAAACAAGAGAAGCAGGGAATCATTGCAGCACCAAGGAGTCTGATATCGAATTGTTTATGCAAGATTTCTGTCAATGTGCCATGTTATAACTCTAAGCATGGGAGGACCCACGATCTGAATGAATAACCAACAAATACTGTCATGGCTGCATTACAAACGCACACATATTAATGCAGGGGGAATTCTAGTAGTGGTTACTTTAACAATTTGCGATCACTATCCCAGTAGTAGATTTATATTCAATTAGTGTCCAAGCAATTGCTTACCAGCACACTTGACCATAGCTCTTAACGTCTTTGGGCAAGAATCCCGGACAGAGCCAAATATAATGTGCGGAACAAAGGGCAAACAATCAGGGACATTTTAAAAATGTTACTTTAGAAATATTATATATAAAAACTTTTTCACCAATGTGCAATTTTAGAACAATAATACGTGTGAAACTGTGATGCATGATGGCATGTTTGAGTTTCTAGAGTCTTCAGTAATTTTCCAGAAATCAAAACTTTTATGAGGTACATGTGAAAATATGAGGCAAAATGATTGACAACCGAGAGTGCGCACTAGACATTGCATGCCAATTAACGATGACCCATAATTTTTCTTGCTGCGGTGTAAGTTAATAAAGGGAGATGCACCTCATTATGTGATTTTTCTGTAGTACAACATCTAACGAAGATTAGAAGACGTACAAGCAAACAGAAAAAAGGTGGAGTGTCCTCACAACCAGTTGCCTGTCCTAAATTGCTTAACACGGGTTTGAAGTACGTTACCTGTTAGATGTGCATTCATAGTGTTTTGTGCAAACGGTTGGCGTCGTTGTGTTTACGGCTGCGTAGTGCAGAAGAAGACGGACACAGAAATTGATTGGTGCTTAAACATATATACTAAAAATCCACCATAACTGTTATATATTCTCAAGACTTTGAAAATTGTTTAACGCTTCAAGCGCAGAATATAATAAATATAAAAAGATGTATCACTTCTATTCTGATTTTCGGCGAAAGGCACTTCGTTTTTAAAATATTTACTACCGTTTTAAAATCTGCAGTAACAGATACAATAAAATTGGTATTGCCTTTCAAATATTGACTAAGAGCTGACACAGCAACATGGTGGTAATACTAGAAGTATGACTGAATTACACACGTCCTCTCTCTCCCACGCAGACACACGTACGTACGCAACGTATCGTACAACTCCTACTTTAGTTTTTAAGTAAAAAAAAAGTTAAATTTACCACCGTATGAAAGAAATAAAATACAAAAAAGGCTTCAACGGGTTGATGTCCTGGACACAGCATATGGTCTTTATTTTTCTGGTTTTCGAACAACAAATTTTAAACAAGTTTTAACAAGCAATATGCTGTATCACATTCAACTGATACTTAACAAACTGTACCTGAAACAACCCCAGACAAAAACTACCCAGCAAGCACTCACGCATCAATCTCTTTCTCTATATGCGCGTGACGTGCTATTAAGACACGTGGGCAGGTATTTTCGTCATACTGAACTGAATGACCATCTTATAGAAGACCTATTATTTGGTGCAGAGCACAGGACATCAACAGTTGTTTAAAGTTATGCACACACTAGGTCTTTAGTCAAAATATCTTCATGTTTATACATGAACAATCTTTTAAAGATGACCCTCTTAGATTGTTGGGAGCAATTACTGTCACTGAAGCACACATTTCTTAAGTCCTGATTAAAAAATATGTGGGAGATTTGTCCTTTTTAACGTTTGGCTACTGAAGGGACATTTTGATTTCTTTTCTTATTTTTTTCTTTTTTTTTCCACACATCACTAGAATTATGTAATGTGTTTTTCTTCTTCCAAAGGAACGAACACACACACACACTATTGTATCTTTATATTTGCACTTTATTGGTGTGTCCGTACCTTACCTTCTTTCCATATTGTATAAATATCAAGTTACAGTGAAATAGCAAAAAAAAAAAAAAAAACTGCTTTATGTATGTATTGTGTTTATTGTATTTTTACACAATGTACTTTTAATGTACTAAAACTGATTAGTTAAAGCGTTCATCTCAAACATATGAACATTTCATAGACGTAGGTTCATAGATACGAACTAGGCTAGCTGCCCTTGTGGACCATTTTAAGCTTAGCAAATGTCCGTTAATAAGAATCCAACTTTGTACCTTTTATCAAGTGAGGTAAATACCTAAACAGTTATGCCAACCCCTGTATAAAAACTGCCAAAGAAGACAGGTAACCCTTTCTACTGTAAAGCTTTTACGGGAGGAAAGGAAGTGAGTCTTTCGACTAAGTGGAATGTTTTTCAGATGCAAAAAAATAGAGTAACACCTTAAAGTTTACTAAAATAGCGGGTTTAAGGTGGATCTTCCACTTGTAAAGGAAGTTTAGAGGAATAATTAGGATTTACTTTCATATCAAGTTATGGATATTAAAATGCCTATTTGAAAGTAAACTCGTAAAACAGAAAAAGAGACCGCAATGGATAATGAGTACTATTTTATCTGAATGTTTTAAAATTATTTCTGTGGTCTGAGAAGTGAAGCTGATATCCACTGGTAATATTTATTACACATTTATCACATTTCTAGTTTATTAGTATAATTACAGTACATGAACTGCAATGTAGCTCATTCATGCAAACAACACCCGCATATCACGCCTTTCTCTGGCAGCTAATAGCATACATTTATACAGTTGTTGCTTACGGAATTTGCTGTCGCAGGATTCCCTTACTTTAATTTCTTAAAGGATTGCTACAAATTCTATTCATAATTTTTGATACCGAAGCTTAGAATTTGTATAATGCGTTGTGACGACAGAAAATTTGTAATGAAAAAAGCATATTTGTACAAAATTACGTTTAAGATTTACACATATGCGAACACCTTATCTGTGCTATATTTCTTGACATACAGGATTGTGGTCTTCAGGACCTTACATTAATAAAGATAATAAGATAATCTATCTGAAAGAAGTCTGTTTTGCACATTCGCCTGTTTTGATTCAAAAACAGGCACCAGAGAAAGACTGTAGTAAAGCAACTGCATCTTTTTTTGCACGTCTCTTAATAAAGTGACACATGAGTTAAACGTGCGTACAGACGCACACACTTTTAGCCACCTTTGTTTGTCAATAAGCATCACTTAGTATCGATTTCCATAATAGTTTTTAATCTATAAAGAAACAAAATAATATGAAACAACATTTTGACAGAACGGGTGTTCAGTTGCATAACTTATCATTAGTAATGTTATTGTGTGGGTAATTAATTGCAGTGGTTGCAGCAACTTGAGGCTGTTCAAAGGACTACTATTTGTTTTGCTCCAGTTCTTGTTTTTATTTTAGGCTGTATGTGTTTACATGTGCTCGTGTTTGCTTGTGTTCAACGCCATGCTTCTCAGCTTTTTTTGCTCAATAATTATGGTTTATGGACAACGACAAAATAATGGAGCGTCGAAGGTCCAAAACCCGAGACTTTATTATTACACATTATTCTAATTAATTTAAAAAGTTAACAGAACATTGGGTTTTGTACCAACCTGGTGTTTTAAGAAAAAAAAAAAGAAGCATTGAACTAACGTCTGTCATTATTGACTGACGTTAATCCTCAGTGGTTTACCAGAATCAAAAAATGTATGAGGGACAGGGCAAAATATGAATCAGAATAGGAGATGTTCAGAAAAATTGGGGGGGGGGGGGGTATGTCTTTTCTTGTCTGGGGTATGTAAACAACAGTCAAATCTGGAACTAGAAGTATCGCCTGATTGGCTAGAAAATAATAAAACATATATTATATATCGCTATCAAATTTATTATTTTTTCTCAATCAATTTTATTGAAAACATTATAAAATACATTTACAATAAATACTGAATACGTAAAATCATGCCGTTTTTACAGTTTTGCGTCTGGAGCTGAGAGTTAAAGCCACACCCTGCAGTTCCTGTGGTCTGGCGTTTTATCCCCTCTTTTCCCTATTGTTGTTGTTGTTTGACTTTGAGCGGATACTTTTCCAGATATTGCTCCCGGGTCGCCATTGAAAAGGATTGTATGTCCAGTGGGTCTTACTAGTAGTTACCAAACGGGCATCGTTATTATTATTATTTGTTTATTATTATTATTATTTGTTTATTATTATTATCATTATTTGTTTATTATTATTATTATTATTATTATTATTATTATTATTAATATTATTATTTGTTTATTATTATTATTATTATTATTATTATTATTATTATTAATAATCAAACTACAGTTTTACTTACCCTATATGTTTTGCGGTCCATCACCCCTTCCTTAGCTTACATGTAATTAACTCAAGCACGTACTGTATTTATCTTTTGCACACTCCAACTGACTCTCAATCCTCTGACCATTTTCCTAATTTTTTGAACTCAGATATAATTTCTCCTAAACAGAGAACCATATAGACCCACAACCCACGACAAAAAAGAAATGAAGTATGTAAAATGTTCATTCAGGGAAAACGAATCTCTGTCAAAGAGTAATATTATGCATATGATCAGAGTTTAACTCAGTCTGTGCTGATTAATGAACATTATTTGTCATTCTGGGAATATTCATACATTGCTTGCCTTTTGCGAAAGTATGAATGTGCATTTAGGATTATTCACGATCAGACATATATAATTATGCCATTGCATTGAAAACTTATCTTACAAATTTTAAAAGCTCACTGAGTCTCAGATAACCTAATCCTCTTGTTAATAATGTTTCAAATGTTGTCGGGTTTAGCCTGTTGTGTGATAGATCCACTCACTCACTCACTCACCCATCCATCCATCCATCCATCCATCCATCCATCCATCCATCCATCCATCCATCCATCCATCCATCCATTTCTTCATCTAACACTTTATTTGATATCCTTAATTGATTCATTTTTCATACCCCCCCCCCCAAGCATGCACTTTATGGTGACAATAGCACCCACTTTTCAGTCAAAATTCTGAAAGGGGGTGTGGCATTTACTAAAGTAATGGTGACAACATACCAACATGGTTACACTAATAACTGGACTGAAAGACGAAATATGCCTTGCATTTAATTGTAGGACTTTTCCCTTTATTGTAAATGACATGGCGACCTTGTAATACAAACATGAGCTAAAGATTCGCTCTTAGATCAGAAACACCATTTTTTATTCAAAATGGCAATTTAGAAACTGGAGACTATTTTTGAAACAGTGAGAAGAAATATGCTATATAGTTTTTCAAATGAAGACCGGGATTTAAGAACAACATTTGGAAAGACTGGCCTTCAGTAGCAGGTAAGAGATGTAGCCCTTAACGCTTTGTTGAAAGAAAATGAAGCAATGACCACCATGTTGCTGATTTACGTCTTTAACTAATCTCATATTCTACATTAATTAGTGAGTCAACAATTACATTTTACAGAGGTTTGCTTGGTTTAATGGTGATAAGCAACTAGTCATCAGTAGGTAAACTGCTATTCATCAACAGGCAAAATTACTACAACTACTGATACGATTTAATGAATGAATTAAATATAACATTATCTAATTCATTATTTAATTAATGTATGTTAATTGGGTAGGCGGACTGCTTCTTGGACAATTTTCAACCTTGATCCAGGCCAAGATCCAAAAACATTTGCAACTTAATACATGTTACTTTGTAAAACAGCGAAGACCGTCTTAACTAGAGGCAAAGTCATTATACACGACTTACACAGAGCAGAATTTGCTATTGAACAACCATGATATTTTGTCATAAGGCAAATATGTTAAAGTCCTGACGTTTCTGTTTTTCTAACTATCGGAATATAATTGTGTTATCCGAGTACGTGAAAAATGGATACGTGAAGTGTAGGGCAGTTGTACAATCATTGTTATTAAATGCGTGATTTTGATTTAAAAAATCTGCTTAATTTTTGTAGCATTAATTTTCCTTCACATGTTTGAAAGGTAAAGTCATTTTTCACAGCTTGCACACCCATTTTAGTAGCCGCAGTGGTAATCTGCTAGGCCTCCCAGCAGTTTCACACCCACGGCATAACCTTCAAACAGAAGTTCTGTCAGAACTAACAGATCGCTGTCATTAATACTTTGTGTATGGGATACAAAGTGCTGAGCCAACAAGGTACGTATTCACAAATGCATTTACGTTGTAACTTATATCTTGTAATGTGAATATTTAGCAAATTATATAATGACACCATTCTAGCTTTTTATTTCATTCCAAGCTAATAAAAGCTGAGCTTCAAACAGATTGCATCCTTCAATGATTAAAGTTGCAGAAAATTCCTTTAAAGCATATTCTAGCACACAGAATTTCTAAAATGGTCTCTTCTTTGAAGAATTCCAGTTATTTCCAAAGGTAAGATGACATCTAATACATTATTTTCTGTCTCCAAACTATGCAACACAGTTTTTAGTTTTAAATATGTTTTGCAACACTGCAAGTCAAGTCTGTACAATTAATCACAGGCTGCACATTTTTGGGATACTCAGATTGTCACCCATAATAAGTTCCAGTAATCCTTCGCTGAAATGGCTGGTAGCATTATGCACTAAACATATGGAGATGACCCATATCAGCTGAGAATGATATATATTCTATCCTAAAAGGGCTCAGTTTATCACAGCCCCCAAACATATGTGACATAAGTACCCACAGTGCACACAACTTAACTATCGTAGAAATGTGATCATATTCTAAATGCATGTTTATTACCTACCTACCCTTTTGCGAACTGTCCCTTCCTTACATGGATTTAGATCCTTATAATTCCTTTCACTTTGTTAGGCTAGCTGTACTGCTGGCAATGCCAGCAATGTTTCTACATTGAGGAGGACAGTCTTGACCCTTTTACATGCCAGGAATACCATCTTAATCATACACAGTATTCATACCACCACTGCCTTTCTCACCTACTGCCTTTAACAAGTATCAGCTGCATTTGCTTGTGCATTATGCGTGTATCTCACCTTCTGATTTTAATGGTTCTGCTACAGTTCAACGCATCTTAGGAATGAGAAGTGCAGAAAGTCAATCACATGTGTGTCCAAAATCAGGATGCTCTGAAATATTGTGCGCATGAATTAGTTGAAAAGATGCTTAATTCAAATTAATAGTTCACCTTATAGTGCTGAGTACACCACCCAAACCTACACAACACACCCCCACATATTCGAAGGTCCTCCACATAAACATACCCAAACAAAGGAGACCTCTGAGGCAAAAACACATGCGATCTCCAAAGCCCTCCACACCACATATATAGTCCACACACCTGTGTCTCATAGCCACTAAGGCTTCACCACAAACTGAACATATTAGTCATAGGAGACTCCATTGTGAGACGCACAGATGTGCCTCTCACCAGGCTGGATAAGGAGAATGAGTTGTCTGTAGGTGCCAGAATCTGCCATATCACATACGCACTCAAGACTGTGAACAACAGGTACTGTTACGACAATGTCATAGTCCAAGTTGACGTGAATGGCTTATATGTAGAGAGACATGATTGAGTTTGCTCATTATGTGTCCCAGGTAGGTATGTCCCTAGCATTAAGCAGTATTCTTCCGTCACCCAGAATGATGCCTCAATACAAACAGAAAATGATTGACTTTAACAATAGGGTTAGTTTCTGGTGTCATTCCAGGGGGATCCAATACCTGACAGCCTGGGAAGATATGATCGACAGACCATGATGCTTTGCCAGAGATGGCCTGCATCTGTCTCACCTGGGCTCCAGGCTTCTAGCAAAGACTCTTGCCTCTCCCATAGTGCCTTTTTTAGGAACAGTCCTGAGGTTGATAAAGTCAACATAACAATTTCAACAAAATGCAAATTAAAGGTCATGCTGAAAAATGCTAGGAGTCTAAACATGAAACTGCACTCATTGTAAGCATTCTTAACCTTGGAAAATGCTGACATCTGCGCAGTCACAGAAATCTGGTTCAAAGCTGTGGAGAGCACACCAGCTTTACTCATCCTGTCATACATTCAGACCCCAAACTGTGGGCAGTAAAGCCAAAGGAAGTGGAATTTCAATATACATTAATGACATACACACCCCCAGGCTGGTGCACACCACCTGCCTTGACCTGGTCAAAGCCTTTGACACTATTTCCCACTCGGGCATAATAGATAAACTCTCTCAACTAGGCATTAATCCATATGTTACCAGATGGGTAGCAAACTGACTCATTGATATAACCCATCTAGTCAAAATAGGGGATGCCACCTCAAGCAGTAGACCTGTAACAAGTGGCGTACCCCAGGGTTCAGTCTTGGGACCTTTGTTATTTGGGATATACTTTTCTGAGGTGCAAGCAAAAAACAATGTTCTATGGCTGACCAAGTTTGCAGATGACTGCAAGCTGGGTGCTGTCATCAATTCCTCTAGTGATGTGGATATCCTCCAAGAGGGTCTCACTCAGACAAATGAGTGGTGCCAGAAACATGGCCTCAAGCTGAATGCATCATCATCATCCACTTTGGGGAGAGTAACATCCTCACAAATTATCACATTAATAACAATGTCCTAAGCACGCAATCAGTAGTGATGGATTTGGGCACCCAGGTTGATAGCAGCCTGACTTTTGACCACCATGTTGCTTTCGTTGTACAGAAAGCTTTCTACATGCCCCACCTCATAAGTAATGGTATCTCATCCAGGGACAAGGAGATCATAACATCCCTGTAGTCTTCCCTTATAAGGCCCATTATTGAGTACAATGCCCCTTTTGGCATGTACCTGCAAGGCACATGCAGCAGCTGGAGAGACTCCAGAGGTTCCTCACCAGGAGAATCCAGGGCCTCAAACATCTGCCCTACACAGATAGGCTAAAAGCCCTATCCCTTTACTCAGTTTCATACAGAGGTACTCAGAGGTGACCTCTGTCTGGCATACAATGTGATCACGGACCCCACTTTGATGGGACTGCTGCATATCCGCAAGTAAAGCTCCACTCAAGTAACTTGCACCTGTGGCCTCAACCTGGTCTGTGACATCAACAGGACTTATTGGCAGGACAGATTTGTGTCCCAGAGACTCCGCCATATATGGAATAGATTCATTTTCCACGTGAAGCAGAATATTTCTCTACCCCTTTTTAAGTGCAACCTGGATAACTGGATGTGAAATAAAAACTATACCTCTGGGATTTCACCCAAGTCCCTGCTGGACAGGGGCATTGGACGCTGATTTGTCTAAACACGGGCTAAACTCTTGGCTAGGCTTATCAGGGCCTCAGGGCCAATAGCCTAGTAGCCTCCTATGATCCTATGATTCTTAAAGGGAAAATATTAATACAATTTAATTTCAGGTATAGAAGTGCATGGATAAAGATCACTGCCCTAAGTGTAGAAGGCTGCTTGACAACAAACTCTGCCACTTTTTTGTTACTTTCAGGCTGAGTTACCTTCCAGTGGAAGCCAGCTCAGGCTTGAGAAAAATATTATTTTAACTATTGCTCAAAGATGAGGGAAATCTTACTTTAACCATTACTCAGGGATGCTGCCACAAATGAATTATACTAAATAAATGTGTGTGTGGGTGTGTGTGTGTGTGTGTGTGTGTGTGTGTGTGTGCGCGCGCGCGCGCGAGCACATCAGTGAGTTAGTGAATGAGTGTGAGTGTGTGTGCATGCACATGTGTGTGTTTGTGTGTATGCATGTCACATGAAGGTAGAGGAGGCAAAGCCCACTAGTCTGAGAGGGCAGGTCAGTTTGGCCTTGTACATAGATGAGAATGTTATTCATTTTCAATTTGACTGGTGTATTCTATCTTGAGCTTTGATGCACACTTATTTACTTTATTCTGTTTGCTGTATCCTGTTGTGTCATTAACAAAAATCTAAAGGTTATCAGAATCATATACCCATTGTTATTATATTTTTTATATGTTAATTAACATTTTCTGTATTATTTCTTGTTTCCTTCTATAACATATTCCATTATATTTAGTGGTTCTTTCTGTTGGAGTACTTTTCTCCAGTTCTTTACATTTAATATCCTCACAGACTGGTTTCATTCTTACAGAGACTTCCACTCTTATTTTTATAACACTGTCATTTTTTTGAAGCAAGATTTTATTATGAAAATAGATTATTGGGGTAAAAGTTGGGAAGAGAGTGGGACTGGTGACAAACTGAGAAGTGAGGAGAAAACAGCTTCATGTAGACCAATGACAGGATATAGGAGGGAAGAAAAGATAGACCAATAGTGATATGTAGGTAGGAAGACAGCCACTATAATGGCCCAAACGTAGACTATGGGAAGGATGAGTAAGCCTTTATTGGCCAATGACACGACTTGGAATGGAAGAGAATCCTAGTATAGATTACTAGTAATGGGTCTGCTTAACACAATTAACCACACTAATGAGTCAATGCAACTCATTCATGCTCAGGTGTATAACTAACTGACATACAAAATGCTGACTGCAGAAAAATAGCTACTAATATTAAAATAACCATTTTCTGAAAGCATTACACAGCAGAGTCAACTTCTCGTGTATCCATCCTATGTTAATATCCATGTCAGAAGCTTTCATAAGACTCATCTGTGTTCACTCACCACAAACTTGGTTTCATCAGCTTGGCTAAAGGAAAACATACAAAGTAAAATGTCCATGACCATCCAATATTAGACTGAATAGTCAAGCTGATCATTTGATGATCTAAACTATCACTGAACATGTCCTTGGTTTCTCTGGCATTAGTCTGTTCACTTATTAAGCTTTAATGGTATATAAATATATATATGACTGGCGGTATTATACAGTAAACATATGAAGACGGCCCACGTCAACTGTGAATGACATATATTCCCTTCTAAAAGGGCTCAGTTTATAACAGTCCCAAAACGTGTGATTAAGTACTTGCAGAGGACACAGCTTAATTTTAGCAGGAATTTGATTGCATTCATGTTGAATGTAAAACATCACTTCAAAAAGCACCAGCCACAGTGTACGCCCTGAAAAAAGAGAGATCAACTCAGAAACTCTTCATTTCATACCATTAAGCACTTTTGTTTCATTAATCATGAATTCGTTAGACTAGAGAACACACGTGTTTAAATAAAATACTGTAAAGAAGTGATCATAGGTCACGTGAAAAAACAAGCTCTGTGGTGTAGAGGTTTAAAGTCTTGACTGAGATCCAGATGGCCCAAGAGTGATTAGTGGTTTGGGAAGATCCGGAGGAGCCATGTGGGTGACAGACATGTGGCTTACATTGGCATTCTTGCCTGGGAGGAAAGATCATGGTGCCTCTTTACCCTGTAGTGACCTGATGCTGTAGGGAGAGGTGTAGGCTAGTCTCCTTGAGAACAGGTTACAGGACTGAGGGACATGATTGAGAATCATGCACTCCTCCATGAGGTCTACCATGGAAGAGTGTCAAGAAGCAGGCAGGCCTCTGAATTCGGAGATATACAGTCCCCTCATGGAAGTCCACATCATGACAAAGGGGTGAAGTTAAGGCATCCCAGCAAAAATGCCATAATGGTTCCTGGTGTAATGGCTTCATGATTAGGTTTCATCTCATGTGGAATGAGTTGTCCAAGAATGGCTCTCACCCCCAGGAGGAACAAATGGTCCAATGGATCTTGGGAGTTGATGGTGTGCAGGCAGTAGGGTGCCAAAAATAGTCATGTGAAAAAATATGATTAAAGTTTCTGATTTGGGCAATAAAAGGGTAATGCACACCAACAGGCATATACAACTTAAAAAGTACTTATAACACACTTACTGGTTATGTTTAATGTGTTTCTTTTTTAGAACAGCTTTAAAATTCATATGGCTATTTAAAACAGGAAATAAAGTATCATATGAGGTGAACATGCTTAACTTGTATGCAACAAAGTTTTGCTTTTTTCTTTTCTTTTTTATTTTTCTTTTTTGAATGTAAAACATGTTTGTAGTTTCTTTTGTACAAATACCAACCACACCAGGGAGATAATATTCTGCCAAGGAGAAGAAGATGTATATGAACTTGATACAAATGGACAAATAATGAACCAGTATAGGCAAAAGTGGAAGGAAAAAAGCACTATTTATGTTCAATATAATCCAAACCCACAAGCAGCACAATAACTATTTTGTAATTATTTAATTTTTTTCCTACTTTGAATGTTATCATGGAGCATGCACTCTGACATTTTATTTATTTATTTAGTTAGTTATTTATTTATTTTGCATTTGTTGACTGGGATAATCCAACTGGATTAATATCCATTTTCAGTGGAGGCCCGGGGAGAGAAGCTCCAAGGTAGACAGATAAGTAATAACAAAGAAGGCATGTTACCAAGGTAGACAGATAAGTAATAACAAAGAAGACATATTACAGATGAGATATTTACAAATGACATAAGCAGACATGAAATAGACAATACCACAAGTTTTCTTTGAAAGCTAATTTTTGTCTACAATTTATTGTGAAGGTATAGCTGATGAGCTTAATTGATATAGCTACTGCCAGATCACATGTCTATTCATGTAGAATGGAAGTTTTTAGAAATACTATTATGTTTGAAAATTCTCAGTAAAAATAGCAGCGACTGGTTTGCAGTGTCTTTCAAATATTGTTTTCTACATATAGGTTCATAGGTAGGTACTAGGCTATCTGCCTGAAGGCATTTATAAGCCTAGCCAGAAGTGTTGGCTTTCGCCGCCCCCTTAGATTAGTTCCCTGTGCCTCTGTCCAGCAGAGCCACTGAAGTGATCCCCGAGGTAAACTTTCTGTTTCCCATCCACTCGTCAAGGTTTCTTTTGAAGAGTGTTAGCGAGGAGCTCTGCCTAATGTAGATTGGGATCTTGTTCCAAAGCATGGGAAGTCTCTGGGATAGGAATCTATCCTTCCAGCACGTCCTATTTATTGTTGTGGTGAGGTTTAGATCACTAGAGCATGTGGCTCAAGGGGATAAGGTTTTCTTTAGGTGGAGCATGTCCATCAATTCTGGGTTGGACATGGCCTTGTATGTCAGGCAGAGATCGCCTCTGAGTAGGCGATATGCAACCGAGTACAGCTGGAGTTTCTTCAGTTGAGCTGCATAGGGCATCTGTTTGAGGCCAGTGATCCTCTTGTTGAGGTACTTCTGTGGTCTTTCCAGCTGTTGCAGGTGTCTTGTAAGGTACATCCCAAATGGGGCATTGTACTCTATGATGGGTCTGATGAGTGATGATTAGAGGGGCACAATGACCTCTTTTGATCTGGATGCGAACCCTTTTGTGATTAGGTGGGCCATGTAGAAGGATTTTCTAACCACTTTGGCAATGTGATTATCAAAGGTGAGATTACTTTCTACTTGGGTCCCCAGATCCCTTATTATATCTTCCGTATTTAGGGGACTACCACCTATGTGGTAGTTTGTGGGTACTTTGTTTTTTTCCAAAGGGGATGAGTATACACTTTTTGACATTTAGCTTGAGGCCATGATTTTGACACCAGGTATCCGTCTCAGTGAGACCCTTTTGGAGGATGTTTGTGTCAGCCGGAGAGTCAATTATAGCCCCTAGTTTGCAGTCGTCTGTGAACTTGGTCAGCCATAGTCCTCTTGTGCTTGCCTGTACCTCTGAGAAGTATATGCTGAACAGGAGGGGTCCTAGGACTGAGCCCTGGGGAATGCCACTTTTAACTGGTTTAGAGTCGGACCTAGCTCCTGTAACTCTCACCATGTGGGTTCTGTCCATGAGCCAGTTGGCAACCCATCTTGTGACGTAGGGGTTTATGTTCAGGCTGGTGAGCTTGTCTATAATACCAGAATGGGTAATGGTGTTGAAGGCCTTAGCAAGGTCTAGGTAGGCTGTGTGTACCACCTTTCCCTCATCTATAGCCTTTGTAACTGTCTCAAAGAAGTCCACCAGGTTTAGGAGGCATGATCTGCCCTTAACTGGGTAGGGTCCAGTGTTTGGAGGTTCCCAATGTCTCTGTTAATAAGTTCCATGATGATGCGCTCCATAGCCTTGCAGACCAAGCTAGTCAGGCTTATAAGGTGATAGTTCCTGAGGTCTGTTGTGGCTCCACCTTTGTGGAGTGGAATGACCGTTGCTGTGCTCCACTCTATGGCTACATAGCCTGTGGAGAGGCTGAGTTTGAACAGTGTGTTTAGGTGAGGGGTTAGTTCATCTTTGAGCTTGCGTAGGACACAGCCTGGGACACCGTCAGGTCTCATTGATGCTGTGTTATTGGCCTTGGAGAGGGCTGTTTTAACCTGAGTGTCTGTGATTTCAAGGACTCTACATTCCTCTGCTATGGTTATGGGCCCTTTTGGGGGTAAGAGGGGGGTGAAGTTTGTGCTGAACCTGTCTGCCAGGATGTTGGCAATATCAGTCGGTTCAGTGTATTTTGTGCCATTCTGCACTAACCCCGAGCAGATCTGAGCATTGCCACTTAGATTCTTGACATAGCTAAAGAATGCCTTGTGGTTATTTCTGGAGTCCTTGGCAATTTTTCTTTCAAAACTCACCTTGGATGATTTTATGAGGGATTGTAGTTTCTTGCTGATACTGATCAGGGATGTTTTCCCTTCTTGGGATTTTACTCTTTTCTGTACTAGTTTCCTCCTTCTGTTGTATAGCTTGTTTATGGCAGGAGTCCACCAGACTGGTTTCCTTTTCTTGGAGGAGTGAGTCTTGGTTTTGCTTGGGATGTGACGATCCATGCATTCTTGTAGGTGCCCATATAATGCATTAGAAAAGGATTTTGCAGCTTGGACAGCGTTATCCTTCAGCATGGGGCTTTGAAACTTTCCACCTTGGTCTTAAGTAATGTGAAGTTTGCTTTTGAAAAGTTTTTCACGGTGGTTTTCTTGTCTGGTGGTAGGGGTGGAATGCGGATATCCAAAGTGATTTGTTTATGGTCAGATCTAACCAACGAGGGGTTAACCTCTGGTGTGGAACACCAGTCACCCATGTTAGTAATGACCAGGTCCAATATGTTGTCACCTCTGGTGGGAGTGTTAACCAGTTGAACCAGGGCATTTGAGTTTATAAATTCTAGGAAATGTTGGGCAAGGGAGTTAGCACTTGAGTAGTTCTCCCAGTTAATGTTTGGGTAATTGAAATCACCCAATATTAGGGTGTTTGGTAGGACCTTTATGTTTCCCAGTGTTTCCAGAAACACAGAATGGGAGTCCTGGGACATGGTGGGTGATCTGTAGCAAGCCACAATTTGAATTGCAATTTTGCCTGTTGTTAGTTGAACATGGATGATCTCTGATTCATCGTGCTGTGCCACCAACTAGTACCTGAGTAGTTCTCCCAGTTAATGTTTGGGTAATTTAAATCACCCAGTATTAGGGTGTTTGGTAGGACCTTTATGTTTCCCAGTGTTTCCAGAAACGTGGAATAGGGGTTCCTGGGACATGGTGGGTGATCTGTAGCAAACTACAATTTGAATTGCAGTTTTGCCCGTTGTTAGTTGCATGTGGATGGTTTCTGAAGCATTGTGCTGTGCCACTAACCTGGAGGTGTGGGTATCCTTGATGAATATGGATATACCCCTGCCTTTTGTATTTCAGTTTGGGTTCTGTGGCCAAAATGTATGGTATGAGTTGTAGCCTGGTAGTGCTGGGATGCTCTCTGGAGCCTTAAACCAGGTTTCTGTTAATGTACATATATCGATTTTCTCCATGCTAAGCAGTGCCTTGAGTGCATGTATTTTGAGGTTTAGACTTCTGGCATTGAGTAGCATTATCCTCAGTTTTTTGCTACTTGTGCTATTTATGGCAGTGGGTTTGTCTTTTGAGACTTGCCTAAAAAAGGCACTATGGGGGTGGCAAGAGCCTTGGCCAGTATTCAAAAGCCTAAGGGTGATAGGTGCAAGCCATCGCTAGCGAAGCAGTGTGGCTTGTCGAGCATGTCACCCCAGGCGGGCAGACACTGGATCTTCTTTGAATGACACCAGAAACAGACAATTGTTGAAATTGAGAATTTTTCTTTATACTGTGGTATCATTTTTGATGAGGGCAGGATGATACTCAGGGTTAGAGTCATACCGGCCTGGGCTACATGATCAGAGAGCTCTTCAGTGTCTCTTTTCATGTAGTCCAGAGAGGTACAGCTTAGGTCATTCACGCCAACATGGACAATGACAGAGTCATATTTGTACTTGTTCTGGAGTGACCTGAGTGCTTGTGTTATGTGGTGGATCCTGGCACCCAACAGGCAGCTAACAGTGACCTTCTCCTTATTCAGCCTATTGAGTGGGACGTCAGTGTACCTGACTATAGAGTCACCTATTACTAGTATGCTGGGTATGTTATTTTGCCTTAAGTGCTGTGATTGCATGGCACACTGGTTTTGTGAAGTATGTGTTTCATGGTTTGTGTTGGGGGGTGGAGATTGCTTGGTTGTTTGCTTTGGAGGTCTCTGTTGGTTTTGCAGATTTTTATTTAGAACCTCCGAGTATGTTTTCATGTATTTATGTGTGTTTTTTGCCGGTGCTGGTTTAATGGGTCTGTGTGAGACTGGTGGCATGATGCAAGTATTTCCCTTCTCCTCTTGACTGTCTGCTCCAGTCTTGGGTTGAGAGAGCTTAGCCTCCAGTTTGGCTGTATAATTGCATCTCTCGCATGTATTAGTGTTTGGTGGTAGGAGGAGAGGGTTGTCTGTGTACATGAGACAGTTGTAACATTGCATTGAAATGCCCAGATTCACCAGTTGAACTAGTGAGTACACCTGAAACTGCCCTTTGGACATGCCTGGATAGGTACAGTGAACTGTTTTACTGGATGGCTAGTAAGGTATAGTATAGTACAGAAGGGTCTAGTGCTAGGGTCTTATATAAGTGCTTTCTATAAGTTTTGAGCAAGTGCCGGCTGAGAATTGAATAGCTTGAGTGCTTAAGTTGAAAGTTTGTCTAGTTCCAAGGGAAAAATTGAAGAGGAGACTTTGTGGAGCCAGGAATAGTTTTATCCTAGCTAACCGACGCTGTGGTATTTACAGCAGGGAAATGAAAGAGATAGAAATTAGCCCAAAATGGCCAATAAACTATTAATTTCTGGGCTGAAACCACTTCTCCAGGGACAAATAAGTTGCTCAAAGCTCCGCTCTCTCACAGGTGAACAGAGAAACCTCCTTCTATCCAAGTAAAATATGGGCAAACACAGAGATTTGTAACACAGCCCTGAATTCAGCACTAACCTGAAAACTGGACTATAGTAGCTTAGAAATTTGGGAAACAAGTATATATATCTATATATATATATATATATATATATAGAGAGAGAGAGAGAGAGAGAGATTTTTTTTCTTTCAGAAAATAAAGCAGATACAATAAAAAAAAAAACACTTTAAATGCACAGAAAAGGATACTTATTGTTATATATATATATCGCAAATCAGATTTGTAGTCAATGCCCCTAGTAATAAAGTAGACAGAAACACAAATACAGTATATATATATATATATATATATATATATATATATATATATATATATATATATATATATATTTATATATATATATATATATATATATATATATATATACAAACAATAGAACTGATTTAAACAAGTTACCCAATTAACCAGAAAAAAAGCTCAAAATTGAGCCCTGTTCCAGCAGTCTTCAATCAGACAAGTTCTAACTGCACACTCCTGCTACTAGGGTGCAGGGGAACCTTCTCGAAAAAAAGATGACCTGGATCAGTGCTCAAGTTATACAAACATAGCTAGATTCAGCAGGCCCGAATCTGGTCTATGTTACAGCAACAATGTGCACCAATTTCAGAAAGAAACAGTTCAAATAAGCAGGCACAATAAGCTTGTGACCAGAAATTCACAGCTCAGAAGGGCAGAATCCAGCCTCTCCTCCCACAAGAGTGCAGGCCACAACCCTCTTAATGTAGAATAATGGGACTGAAGCCCAAGTGCTTAAGCCAGAACTAATACACTTTTAGAATAGCAGACACTGGGCCTTCAATCAGCAATTCCCCCTTCGAAGGATGTAAGCTACCTGTCCTGCCACAACAGTGTAGACCACAAACCTTCTTAATGTAAAACAACCGGTATGAAGCCCAAGTGATTTTTTTTTAAGTGCAAGGAAAGAGGAAGGAAGAACCTAAGTGGGTTGGCCTTCTCAAGTCTTCTCTCTGTATTAAGTAGAGTGAACACTAGACTCAGAGTATGATCTCACTGTACTCGGTTAAGTGAGCAAATGAGATGGACCCAGGAGGAGTGTTCTAATACAGACTTACAGGAGGGTCGGGAATTCCAGAGCCACCAATACTAATACCAACACAGGAACAGGGACGATGGGTGGGGAACTAACTGCAGAGAGACACACAGCACACTGGTCAATGAGACATACAACTAGGAAACAGAAAAAAATGAAAATACAGTACTTTTAAATCTGCAAGTTTGAACTTAACAGAAGACTAAAATGCACTACTGCGAGTTTCACTTAGCTTCAGCTTGTAATGCAGATGTTTGTAGCCAAGCAAGTCTCTCAGAGGATGAGCATAAAATAATTTCTCAAACTTTGTGGCTAGCACTTAAAGTACAGAGGAATCCCTCTAGGCTATTAAATATGAGATAACAAAGAAGTGATAATACCACCCTCTCTTATAGCTGACACACACACACAGCACACTTCTCAATGAAACACACAATTAGGAAACAGAAAAAAATGAAAATACAGTACTTTTAAAATTGCAAGTTTGTACTTAACAGAAGACTAAAATACTCTACTGCAAGTTTTACTTAACTTCAGCTTCTAATGCAGATGTTTGTAGCCAAGCTATGTTTTTATCAATCTATAAAAATGCTCAGAGAAATGTAAAAAATAGCTGAGATAACACATAATTGTTGAAAAGTGGATTTTTGTGAGCTGTATGTCCACTCTCCTCTTACCTTCCTTCCCTGAATTAGCCAGAGTATCGTAGTTTCTGGCTTGTGTGTGTGTGTGTGTGTGTGTGTGTGTGTGTGTGTGTGTGTGTGTGTGTGTGTGTGTGTGTGAGTGTGTGCATGCGTGTGTGTTTGTGTTTGCCCAGTGTCTGGTATGAATGTGAAGATTGTGGTTACAGAGTGTGCAGGTACTGAATGTGTATGTATCTGTGTGACTGTCAATGAATGTCAGTGTGATTTTGCAGGCTATATACCTGTCTGTATGTGTATAGTTTATGCTTTTGCACAGTATGGCTGGGTAGGGCAGAGCCATGATCTGTAGTTTATCTCTTCTCTGCTTAGTCTTACCTGTCTGATAGTTCCATACGTAGTTACACCATGACAGCTATTGGTTTGTGTGTGTGTGTGTATATGTGTGTGTATCAATTTGTGCACATGTGTTTGTGTGTGTGTGTGTGTGGGGGGGGTGACATGTGCATGCATGTACATTTGTTCATAATCATGCACAATCCCACAAGGCAAATTGAATCTGTGCGATAAACTGAACAGTTTGTTTGTTGCTTAGATGAGTATCTTACAAGCCTATGTTTATTCAAATTCTGAATTTAGTATTGGTTCTGAGGCATAGCCTTCTCCACCTCACACAGAACAGTACATTCTCATGCAGAATGCAGATGCACATACACACACACACACACACACACACACACACACACACACACACACACACACACACACACAATGATCTGTGTGCACATATGGACAAGCACACACATATGCATGCACTCACACATATACACATGCTTGCACATATACACGGTCATGCACATGGACATATACACACATGTTCACATATATATATATATATATATATATATATATATATATATATATATATATATGCACATGCACTGATACATGGATGCTAACACATTGACAAATGCACACACATACACACCTGTTCACATATACGCTCCAGTACACGCATATGTATGTGCACATATACACATGTGGACATATACACGTGTGCCCATACACACATGCTCACACATACACTCATACATGCACATACACTCGTGCATGCTCATACATGCATGCACATACATATGCACTTGTTCTCATATACACACCCATGCACATGCGCACACAGCTGTGCACACATACACATATGTGTGCACATACACAGGAGTGCACACATACACATGATCTAATCAGCAATCTGTGCTAAATGTAATATACTGCAACACCTATACACACACCCCTACAAAGCACACACACACACGCACACACACACACACACACACACACACACACACACACACACACACACACACACACACACACACACACACACACACACACACACACACACACAAAACTTAATTCCCTTCACAGTGCATCAGTAATATGCTATAGGAAAGATTCATGTGTGAGTAGCCTTGCTGCCATTTACAGTAATCGACTTTTGCCTCATATCAACATGTGATGACTCTGTCTTGTGCACTGGGATAGACACCAACATGCATGTGCTTGACTTATTTCATTGAAAGTAAGTGGCATTCCTTGTCTTTCATCAAAGGCCCTTATACACATCTAGGATTGAAGCTGCCCTTGTGATGGAGAGACCTGTAGGAAGAGGCCAGAGCATGATGGCTGTTAGGCTTATAAATCATGACACATATGTACTTGAATGAAGTTATGGTTACTTAACACTCTGTCTAGCGAATTGGTGCTGCCTTAGTCTATGTGCATCCTACTTTGGCATCACTCCATGTACTTTGATATAAGTGATCATAAGCAGATGTAAAGAAGATGTTATTATAAACATGACACATATACACACATATGCAAGTAGAACAATTATGACTACATGACGCATAACCATGACTACTGAGAGAAGTATAGACATTGACACATGCACATACTTCTAATATATGAATGACATACTGAAAAGTCATTGCTATATAGAGTGGCAGTAAATCCAGTCATTAAGTGAGTTTTCAGTCCAGTTGCCAGCACTGATGGACACCACCAGCCAATGTGGCATGTGTGAGCCATCTCACAGTGAGATAAGTCAGTCTCAGTCTGTGTCCCCCATATTCTAGCCTGCATTTGTCATACTTGACACAGTGTGCATGCACCCTACTACATCACCATCCATCTATCTATCTATCTATCTATCTATCTATCTATCTATCTATCTATCTTTCTGTCTATCTTTTAAATACTGTCATCAGGTGAGGTTACAGGATGGTCAGGATGGTAAGTCAGTCATTGGCAAGTTTGGAACTCAAGTAGACTCATTTAATGTTAATCTCAAATAGACCCATTTACTGTTATTGCTGGAATTATTTCACAGGGAAAGTGCTGATGGCAATGCTGATGTATATTTCATTGCTCAGGACTCAGGACATTTGCCTGACATGCACAATAAGCAAGTGTCTACTGACATCTTGATGCTGAGAACTAAGATTATGAACACATTACACATTGTAGAAGGCACACAGAGTGTAGGAGGTTATTGTGAACATGGAATGGCAGTGAACTTCAATGTAAATGCTGGTGATATAACTGGATGTGAATTCAGGTTCTTCTGAGAACACGCTTGCTGTTCTCTGCATTTCAGCAACATTGTGCTCTATTATATTAACTTGTAGAGCTAGATATCAGCACTGCATCAAACACAGTGATATCTCTCATGTAGTTATAATCTCATGATACTGCCCTTGTTTGATGCCACAGTATATCCCTAGAAGTACAGAGGACCTTGGAGGTAAAAGATCAAGCGGTGATAAGTGTCATCCAAAGCCACTCTGCAATCATGCATGTCATCGTTGAATTGTTTGTATGATGCACTTTATGTATGAAGCTGAGGAACAGCACCATCATGTGGTTATGTGTTTTATGATGCACTGTGCTGCCCATGCATCATCTATTAGCTGTAATCTGAAGTTACTTTTGCACCAAACCTCTTTTGCAAGAGAGAGAGAGAAGTAGACATGCAAGAGGAGAATACAACAGTAGATATTAGACTGAACAGGCACACTGGCTGCAAGTATTACCATGAACCCTATCACTCCTTGCTAAAACCATTCCCATGACTCTGCGTCCATATCTCATACTCCAGTTCTGACATGAGGAAACCATGCAGCATGACACCACTAGATTTGTCCTCTGCCCTGGTTATACTGAAAGATCCAGAGTTGGATATCATCCTGTCAGTGAAGGATATTGCAGTGTGAGGTCTCATAATAGTGCATCCCAGAAAGCATGCCATGAGGCACTAAAAATGGCACATCCTGGAACACCATAGGGAGCACAACATAGAATGCCATGGGAACATGACAGAACACCATGGAGAGCATAATATAGAACACCATGGGGAGTTTAACATAGAACACAGTAGGGAACAAAACATAGAACATGATGTGGAGCACACCACTGAAAATAATGGAGAATATATTTCTGAACACAATGGGGAACTGAACATAATGGGCAACTCAGCATTCAACACAATTCAGATCTCAGTATAGAACCCTGTGAGGATCACAACACAGAACACAATGGAGAATATGACACTGAGCAAAATGGGAAACGCAACATACAGCAACATAGGGTAGGCAACATAGAACTCCATGAGGAATGCTCCATAGAAGACTCAAGGAAACACCCCATGGAACACCACAAGAAATACAATATGAATCACCATGAGGAAACTTCATAGAACATTCCAGGGAGTACCCATAGAACCTCACATAGAACACAATACAGATAAAGGAGTGAATTGTGAGGCATGCCTTCCAGTGAGTATCATAGAAAACATGAAAGGGACATCACATAGAACACAATGGGGTCTCAGACAGGGACATCCCATAGTACAGTATGCCATGCACATCATGGGTCACCCCCCTGAAACAGTGAGGTGATGTGTTCTGACAATTTGTTTGTATTTTGTGTCTTTCACTATTTCCATGTGAATTGTGTCTGCTGTCACCTGAGCATGTGATGATGGCTGCACTTATAACATGTTTTTGATTGTGTTCAGGGATGTAGCCATTTTTTAAAATTTACATTCTTAGGTATAGTACTACTACCCCATCCCCCTTATCCATGCTGCCATTTCAAGTCTTCTATGCTACCCTGCCTGCTCCCCCCATATCATAGCACATGTCAACAAGTGTCCACTATCTATATTTACTAGCATTCAGTAGTAGTGGTATACTGTGACAAGCCTCTATAGTATGTCAAGGTAGACAGCAGGTCAGAGGTTTTACACATCGTCAGAACTCTACACATGCACACACACCAACATACACATACACACACACACACACACACACACACACACACACACACACACACACACACACACACACACACACACACACACCATACCTCATTTTCAGATTTACTCACTTGACTATAGGACTGAACTGTTTGGAGTTCTGTTTTTGTCCACTTAGCAATAACAGCCTAAACCATTCATAGCAAGCAGCCCTATTTGTTCAGTCTTGAAGGCAACTTTGGTATAGCAGTAAGGTAATAGTGGAATCAAAGGTTTGCAACAACTAGTTATGAACCTGCTACAGATTCAAACAAACTTAATAACTAAAACCAACCTTCTGTCTGTAGGGATGGTGTTTATATAATGCCAGAGACACTCTTCTCTAGTGTAAGGGAGGAGGTGAGGGTGGGGCAAACAAAATAGACTGTCTGGACTGTTTCTAACAGGGTATTTCTAACATTGTGCTTCAAATATACCTTAAAAGTAAAGACACTCATAACGACTTTGTTATAACTAATAAATAAACTGCACATTCTGTACATGGAGACATTTTAAAAGTATACATTCCTCAGATCATGCATCACAGAAAAGTGGCACTATCACACTGTCATCATTATCACAGCTTGTGAAATTGTGAAGTGAATTTAGTTAGTTAGTTTGTTTACTGAGGTTGTACAGTGATCACAACAGACTATTTGCAAACATGGTCCAAATGAAGAAATTAAAATATATATATATATATATATATATATATATATATATATATATATATATATATATATATATATATATTACTAAAACACAGAGTAATCACAAAAGGTAGAGAGAAGTGTCCCAGAGACAATTGAAACCATAAGGAAATGTTATTTACAGAGCAGAAAAACAAATGTGGGTTTGTTTTAATAGTCAGTAAGGGAGGTAAGCAGCCGGTGAGAACAGAGGGTCAACATAGAAATGATGCAGGAGAGGTAGGAATTAGGTAATGTGACCAATGGAAAAGCACTTACTGTCAGATTTTTGATGGAAGTGTATTTTGACTTGTACTCTAAAGTGCAGAAAGTAGAGATTTCTTTTAGGTGAGGGCAAATCCTTGCCAGAGTTTGGAGGCAAGAATGGAGAAGGAATGATCAACACAATGCTGTTTGGTCTGGGGGTGTGGAGTGAGGGAGCTAATTGGAAGAGGTTGCAGAGGTTATTAGAGGGTGGTTTTATTATGGAGTTTGGCAACAAGAGATGGGAAGGTACCTGGATCAAGCAGTTTGTAAAGAAGACACCCAAGGAGTATCTCGACTCTGTAAGATACTGGGAGTTCTCTGGCTTTGGAGAGGGTGGTGCAGTGATGTTCTGGAGGGGAGAATTGGAAATGAATCAGCATATTTTGTTTGCAATGGACTGTAGAGAGGATGAGTTTTTTTAGAGGCTGTGGCTATGATGGGGAGCTCATTTTCAAATTGCGCAGAGGACTCCTTTGCCTATTGCAACTTCAGCTGGTCTGGAATGAAAGGGAGATTTTTTCCAGGACCAGAGTAAAAGAGAATTTATCTTTTCCCTAGTGTTTTTCATGTGGTTATGAAGGATAAGTAACTGGTCCAGCCTTAAATCTAAGTATTTTAATGGTGTGGTTGTTTCTATTGGGGTACCTTTGAAATCTGTATTGTTGAGATGGAGTTTTTGTTTTCAGCTTTTGTGAGGTTCCAAATATGGAGGTGTTTAGGAGTAGTTTATTGTTGTTAATCTAAGAATTAAGGGAGAGAAGGTCAGATTGAAGCTGGTTTTAAAAGTTAAATATGAGGGACTGGATCAAAGGACAACCATGTCATCTGTATAAAGAGTGATAGGAAGTTTAGGGAGGTCAGAGAGTAGTTTGTTAATAAAGATTGCAAACAACAATGGATACGTTTGTAGTACTGATGAACCAGACTGTAAATTCCTACCCACACATCACATCAGATGAACAACAATAACACAGAAAAAGCATGACTATTTGCAGTTAATCAAGAATTTTACTCTTTTCAAGGCTATCGGTACACTATGTAGCGACAGATGAACTATTGAGTTAAATCAAGTGCAATTACTATCACCTCTGAAGAAAACAACATTTTTGACTTATAGGATTCAAAAATGGAGTGCTTCTTTAAGATATCTGTGCCTGGTTTACATCACAAATACTGTCTGAAATAGGCTACTGCAGTTAGGATGGAACACTATGGGGAAGCTCCATAGAGCACTCCAGGGAACATTCCATAGAACATCTCAAAGAACACGACATAAGACACCTCAAGGAAGAAGCTACAGTAAGGACGCTCCTATCCTACAGCACATTGAACACCCCCTCTATGTCCCCAAATGCCCTCACCTCCTACATAGCCAGTATGGAGTTCTCATGCATTAAGCCAAACACCATTCTTTTAGAAGACTTCAGCTATTCCAACATCAACTGGGAGACTTATAGATTTTTCAAACATGCATGTTCAAAGATTTATAGACTTCATAAATACAAACTCCCTGGACCAGGTAGTCTGCACCCAAAGCAGGGAAGATAAAATCCTGGACTTGGTCCTTATCAATATGGGGCAGCTCTGCCCCCTGCATATTGTAATCTCCTCCCTGGTCAAATCAGACCACAAGTCAGTGACATTTACCTCAAGACTGAAGCCAGAAGCATCCTCCAATACCTCAGTATTTAGAGACTATGAAAGGGCTAATCTACTGAAACTGAGTGATGACTAACTAAATTGAAATGCCTCTTCCACCTCAACAATCCCACTCCTTATGCAAAATCCTTTGTTACTAAGTTCTATGCACCTGTACATGGTTGAATCAATGCGCATGTCTCCCTCAGAAATAAATACAATGCAAAATTCAAACATAAACCCCTATGGTGGAACCCTAATACAAACTGGCTCTATAATAAAGAAAAAAAAAACATTGCACACAAAAATAAATCTAACACTCAAGAAGCCAGAAACAATTTTGCTAAACTAAACAATAAAGTCAGAATACTGATCAAATCAATCAAAGCCAGATATAAGTAAAAAATAGCCACCCAGACAAAAGATAACAACAAGACCTTCTTTAACTGTGTCAGGAATCTCAGAAACCATTCCTATCATTGGGCTGACATCACGTATTCAGACCCAGTGGGTCTAGCAAACAAATTCACCTCCAACTTTACCCTCACTCCCATCTAATACTCTCAGATCAAACACCTACATCTAAAACCCCCTCCTCAAATCTTACAAGAACAAGTTCTTAGGGCACTATCTAAGGCCAAGAACACTATGTCTGTGAGGCAGATATCAGACTAGGCTCCTACTGGCTAGCCTGAAACATGATTTTTCAGACCTCCTACACAGGGTTTTCAACATTAGCCTTAAAACAACCTTTGTGCTCGATGAATGGAGAACAGCAACAGTCATTTGTTTGCACAAAGGTTGAGATGCAACAGACCTGGGTAATTACAGACTCATTACCTTGACCAGTCTCATCTGCAAAGCTATGGAAAGAATAATTGTGGAACTGCTAATAGGGATATAGATGACCTTCAGATTCTTGACCCAAACCAGTTTGGATTTGTCAAGGGCAGGTCCTGCCTACTTAATCTGTTTGACTTAAAAAATTCACTGAGGAAATGTATGAGGGCAAATCAGTGCACACCATCTATCGGGACCTTGCATCACCTTCCATCCTACACTTAATCATCATCCCAGCAAAATGTTAAACCCTATGTAACTCACTGGATGGCAAATTGGCTTACAAATAGAACACAGGAGGTAAGGGTGGGTCAATCTCTTTCCAAAAGACTGTCACTAGTGGAGTGACCCAGGGTTTGGTTCTTGGGCCACTTCTTTTTGGAAATTAGCTCTTAGAGGTCAAAGCTAATGATAAGGGATTATGACTGACCACATTTGCAGATAACTGCAAACTTGATATCATCATAAACTTCCCACTGGACACCATGATCCTACAAAAGGGTCTGTCCCAAGCAAATTGTTGCTGTCAAAACCATCAGCTGAAATTGAATGCCAAGAAATTTATAATTGTATCCCTTGACAAGCATGACTCATTTTTTAACTAGCACATTGACAACACCCCCATAAAAACTGACCCTGAAGTTAGAGATCTTGGACCCTATGTTGACATTGAACTGTCCCTTGATCACAACATATACACCATTGTAAGGAAGTCCTTTTTTATGACCTAGCTTATATTGAAGGGTGTGTTGTCCAGATCCAGGGACTTTATTTCCTCTGTACCTGGTATTCTTTAGCCCAATCATTGAGTATAATGCCCCTTTTAGTACACTTGTCACAAATGGAATGACCACAATACTTCCTCACAAAAAAATCAGAGGAATTAATCATGAAAACTATGCAGGCCATCTCAAAGCCTTATCTCTCTTCTTGGTAACATACAGGATACTGGGAGATACCTTCTGCCTCCAGTACAGGCACCTCAACAGATGCTGTCCTATTAGACCTATTAAACACTCAGAAGTCAATGGTATCAGAAACACTTATTCAAGGGGCCTAAATCTCTTTTATAAGATTAACAGAACATGCTAGATGGATAGGTATGTGTCACAAAGAATGCCACTTCTATGGAACTGGCTTCCCATCCACATAAAGCAGAGCATTTCTCTTACTCTTTTCAAATGTAATGGATGGGGAGTGCAAATTCACCCCTGGTTTTACACCAATGTCCCTCATGGATAGGGGAACATATAAGTACCCAACATATAGTTGTACAGCCTGTCTTTGGAGATTTATTTTGCAAAACATAAGAGCTAATAATTACTGTGGAAATGCAGGGCTATGCTTTTTAAGATCCTTTAAGATCAATAGCCTAATAAGCACCTGTGAACATATGAACCTAAATGCTATACCAGTTCTGTCTGTGAAGCCATGTACACAACACTGCAAACACTGATCTAGCCAACAGTTTTGCCTAGCCATACCTATCCTTATTTTCATCTTTCTTGACATCTCTCCTCTTCTTCAATGCATCAGACCTCTTTATTCCTGCCCCCAAATTCTGGATTTGGACATGTGACTGTAATCCTGTCTACTTTTACTGCCCAGGACCATCTCATTCCTATGCACCTTAGTCAAGTGACTGTGTTTTAAATACAGTGGCAGTACCCTGATATGGACAGAGTGTATCTAACCCAATGTATAAACAATTACGCCTCACTATGTGAACACAGCATGTCTGCCTTCTATTCACAAAATTCCAGTCACCAGCAGAGTATCTCCTTATTTACATGTATATTTTTCCGTTCTCATACTCTTTTGCTTTGGACACTGTGTCATGCATAGAATTGTGCTTGACCTGCCTGTTATATCAACAGCCCTGTACCTCTTATATGAAGTGTGTTTGGTTATCAATGATGTATATTGACATGAACATACTACCCTTATCTTCACCATTTTAAGTACTCTTATCTTCTTCATATGTTCATAGGTTCATAGATTGGTACTAGGCTATCGACCCTAGGGCCTATACAAGCCTAGCCATAACAATTCCCTGGCTATTTTTTCCCACAATATTTACTTCTCTGGACCCCTGTCTAGCAGGGCGACTAAAGTGATCCCCGAAAAGGGGCATTGTGCTCAGTAGAACTAGTTAGTAAATTAAATATATGATATTGCAGATTAAACTTCAATTAAATACAAATATATGCCCCGGGATTCATGAAGCTTGCACCAGGTGCAGGCTTAGCGTTGGCGTTCCAACACCAAATATGGCCAGCGTGTGATCCAGGTACGATCTGTTTCCACGTGCACTACCTGCATACGCTACGCCTGTACAGCTCCTGGCCCCTGTATGCTAATTACCCCATTTGCAGCAGTGTAGCATGCAAATTAATGTATTTAGTGATCCAGGAAGTGGTGCAGGCGTAGTGTAAGCGTGCAGAAATGTAAACCGTAAAAAAACGGTTTACATTTTTGCAAACATAAAATCGAAGCCATGACAGCCGGCCAAACACATGTATTATATTTTTAATATATGCCAATGGCTAAATATATAGCCATTGGCATAAAAAAATTTAGAAAATATAAAAAGAGCATTTAAATTAATTTTTTGCACTATCGCAAAGTTTAAGTGCTGGGCAGCGGCACGCAAACCGGATCACAAGGAAAATAGAAAAATACAGAATAAAACTGCAAAGTAACACATATCATGATTTCCCCATAATAGTCAATGGCAGGCATGTTACACCACACCATGGTGCAAGGGTTGCTAAGGGGCTGTGACAGTGTTTTGCACGGTAGCTAGGAATTAGTAGGCAATGCCATGCAAATGAGAGGAGTAATAGTGAATCACAGATTCCCCGCTGGTGTAAGGATGCAACTCACACCATAGTGTTATAACACCGAGGTGTGCCCTTGAGATAAAAATGACATCAAGAGAGGGGTGTGTCACCTTTGCTGTAAGCAGATTGGAGCATTGCTAATCCATTTTTCCTGTAGCTAAGCAAAGCTGCAGGAAAGGAGTGTGTTGAACTGGCTATATCTTTACTTAGCTGAGAGCACACAAGGTAACTGAGTATGCATGTGAATGGAGATTAAAACATTCTTAAACTCAGTAAACGGGTTTGCGCGGCGTGCACTGGAGCTGAAACAGGAAGGATATAGGAAAAAAATAAGGAAATGCTGCAGCAGGGAAAGTGGAGTACAAATGACTAATTAACACCTAGGAATCTACAGTGGGCCATTGACAATAGCTAACAAGGCTGCAAGCAGCTACCTGCAGAACAGAAAATGGGAGGGGCTGTACTGCAAAGAAAATAGTAAAGTGTTACAGCAGAACAAAGCAGATTTGCATTATATCAGCTACAAGACACATTTTGCAACACATGACTGGGTATGGAAAGTACAAAACAAGAAAGACGGCAGGTGGAGGCATGCCTGATAATCGGAGGGGATCCTGGTATAAAAGTGAATTAAAGGGCAACAGATTAATCAAGGCAGGCAAGCATAATTCCACACTAAATGCCCCACACTTGCAGTACTCACTGTAAAACCCATAATTAAGATAGCCTGCAGCTGGAATTGCTCATATACACCCAATGACATCAGCAGCACCCATAGCACAATAGTATAAAGTGTGAAAGCACATCACACACACACTTGTGTATTCCCATACACTCTGCACCACTGGTGTATACAGATGAGGAACTTTTAATATGTACATGTTAGGGGCTGGCATAGCTTTGATCCACCAGCATGTGATGGAGACTGAAGGTGGTGTGGAGGATGATGTTCACAACCACACCAGGCACCAGAGGAGGAGAAGAGTGTTCAGACCCAGGGTAACCTACCAGGGGCTACATGATCTGGAGATAGTAGAGCATTACAGGGTGGGCAGGGACATCCTACAGCAACTTGTGGAGCTGTGCCGGCCATGCCTCAGAGCCAGAACAAACAGAGGGGGAACCCCTCCCAGTGGACATGAAGGTATGTGTAAGCCTGAAAATACTAACTACAAGTACCTTTCAAAGGCCAACTGGGGATATCATGGGGATCTCACAGGCATCAGCATCCAGGGTACTCCACCAGTTCCTGGATGCCATGTTACCACATGCTGATGAACACATATACTTTCCCCGAAAGCAGGAGGAGTTGACCAGCAATATGCGCCTCTTTCACTGTGTGGCAGAATACCCAGAGGTACTGGGTGCAATAGACTGCACACACATACACATCAAGTCACCACCAGGTGAGCAGGGTAGGCCTTACATAAACCGCAAGGGATACCTCTCCATCAACTGCCAGGTTGTGTGCAATGCCCAGGGCATTATCATTGATGTGCATGCTGGCAGCCCTGGAAGCTATCATGACTCCTACATCTGGCATGTCTCACAGCTGTATCAGGCATTTGCCAGGGGGCACATCCCATATGGCCACCTGGTGGGGGATGCTGGCTATGCACTGGAACCGTGGATGATGAGTCCCATCAGAAATGCACACACACCCATCAAGAATGCCATAATGAGGCACACGCTCAAATCAGAATCATCATAGAGCATGTGTTTGGGATGCTTAAATCATGGTTCTGTTGCTTGGACATATCTGGTGGAGCCTTGCAGTACTCTCCAGGCATGTGTGCCCACATCTTCATAGTATGTGCCATGCTACACAATATAATCCTGCGGAAACAGCTGCAGCAGGGACAGAATGGTGAAGGCCCTCACAGGCCACCATCATTGTCAAGGGCCCCACAGGCACAGAGGTACTCAGACCATGAACACCCTAAGCCAGCCCCAGTAGACAGATGGAGGCATGCCCAGTATGCCCATGCCTTGGCAAGGAGGGAACGTATAGCACACACACTGACAGTGTAGACACCTAGGGACTAACACCTTTCTCCACTTGCACACTCAGTAAAAATGGATGGCACACATACAAGACTACCTGTAAATTGCCATGTATAGGCAATCTACTGTGTGCATCCAACATAGTTAGCCCTCAACTATTGCACACACAACTGCTATTGGCACAAGGTAAGTCAACAGCTGAACAGTAAATTAAGCTATCAGCATGTGCTGATACTGTATGAATAGGTTCATAGGTAGGTACTTGGCTAACTGCCTGAGGGCATTCATAAGCCTAGCCAAAATGTGTCAGCTTTTGCCACCCCATTGATTAATTAACTGTCCCTCTGTGGAGCAGAGCCAATGGCGGGATCCCTGGGGTGTATCTACTGTTCCCCATCCACTCTTCAAGGTTTCTCTTGAAGAGTGTTAGTGAGGGGCTCTGTATAATGTAATTAGGGATGTAGTTCCAAAGCATGGGGAGTCTCTGTGACAGGAATCTGTCCCTCCAGCATCTTCTAGTTATTGTTGTGGCAAGGTTTGGCTCACTACAGTGTCTGGCTCACTGTGACATGGATTCCCATAGGTGGAGCATATTCATTAAGCCTGAGTTAGACATGGCTTTGTTGGCCAGCAGAGATCATCTCTGAGTAAACGAGATGCCACTGAGTAAAGCAGGAGTTTATTCAGTCTGGCTGCATAGGACATATGTTTGAGGCCAGTAATCCTCTTGGCGAGATTTGTTTGTGAACCTTCCAGCTGTCGGAAGTGTCTTCTGAGGTACATCCCAAATGGGTTATTATACTCTGTGATGGGACTGATGAGTAAAGGGGTACTATAACCTCAGTATGTCTAGATGCAAATCCTTTAGTAATCAGATGGCCTACATAGAAGGATGTCCTAACTACTTTGGAGATATGATTGTCAAAGGAGAGATCCCAATCACCCTTAGTCCCCAGATACCCTATTACCTCATCTGTACTAAAGTGGCTGCCACTTATGTGTTAATATGTGGGTGTTTAGTTTTTCCAAAATGGAATGACCATGCAGTTTGTGGCACTTAGCTGGAGTCCATGACCTTGAGACTCTGTGTCGGTCTCTGTGAGGCCCCTTGAAGGATGTCTGTGTCAGCTGGACTGTCAATTATGGCTCCCAGTTTGTAGTCATTGCCAAACATGGTCTGCCATAGTCAATCTGTGTTTACCTGTACCTCTCAGAAGCATATGCCAAACAGTAGAGGTCCCAGGACTGAGCCCTGTGGGACACCAGTTGTGACTGGTTAAGAGTTGGACCTGGAGGTTGCTAGTCTTACCATGTGGGTCCTGTGTTTAAGTCTGTTGGCAACCCATCCTGTGATGTATGGGTTTATGTACAGGCTGGTGAGGTTATCAATAATACCTGAGTGGGAAATGGTGTCAAAAGCCTTGGCGAGGTCCATGTAGTATGTATGAGCCACCTCTCCCCTCATCTAATGTCTTGGTGACTGTCTGTAAGATGTCAAACAGGTTCAGTAGGCATGATCTGCACTCAACCAAGCTGACCTGGGTTGGGTCAAGTGTTTGGAGGTTACCAATGTCTTTGTCAATGAGTGCCATGTGGATGTGCTCCATAGCTTTACAGACCAGGCTAGTCAGGCTTATGAGGTGATAGTTACCATGGTCAGTTGCGTTTCCACCTTGGTGGAGTGGAATAACCATTGCTATGCACCATTGTATGGGCATGTAGCCTGTGTAGAGGCTAAGGTGGAAAAGCTTAATTAGGTGGAGGGTTAGTTTGTCTTGTAGTGTTTGCAATATGCAGTCTGGGACACCATCTGCCTCCATTGATGCTGTGTTTTGCCATCTGAGAGGGCCATTTCTACCTGTGTGTATCTGATGTCTGGGATACTGTACTTTCTGGGTATTGTTGTGGGCTCTTTAGGGGGTGAAGTTTGCACTGAATGTATCTGCAAGAATGTTGGCAATATCAGTAGGGCCAGTATATTTTGTGCCATATTGCACCGGCACAGTGCAAATCTGTGTATTATCACTTAGATCCTTGACATAGCCAAAGAAGGCTTTGTGGTTATCTTTCGAATCCCTGCCTATTTTCTGGTTGATGTTAGCCTTGGATGATTTCATGAGGGACCCATGTTTCTTACTAATACTGGTCATGGATGTCTGCCCTTCTTGGCTTTTGCTGTTTTTCTGGACTACTGTCCTACTTCTGTCATGTAGCCTGTTTATTGCAGGGGTTCACTAGACTGGTGTCCTTGTCTAGGAGGAGCGAGTCTTGGTTTACCAGTGATGGCACAATCCATACATCCTTGTAGGTGCTTATAGAGTCCATTTGTAAATCTTTCTGTATCTTGAGCAGTGTTTTCCCTTAGCGTGGGGGCTGTGAAACCTCCCACCTCTGTCTTTAGTAGTGTGAATTTAGCTGTAGGAAAGGTATTCACTGTGGTTTCCTTGGGTGGGGGAGATGGTTGGGTGTGGAAATCATCAGTGAATAGTCCATTGTCAGATCTAACCAGTGACCGGTTTACCTCTGCTGTGGTGCACCTGTCACCCATGTTGGTGATTACCACTTCTAGTATGTTTCCACCCCTCGTTAGGGAGTTTACCATCTGACACAGGACATGTGAGGTGATAAATTCCAGGAAGCGCTGGGCCTGGAAGTGAGTACGCGAGTAAGTTTCCCAGTTAATGGCAGGGTAGTTGACATCGACCAATACCAGGGTGTTCGGTAGGACTGCCATGTTTTCCACTGTCTCTGGGTAGGAGAAGTGGTGGTCCTGGGTCATGGAGGGTGATCTGTAGCAGGCCACAGTTTACATTGCAGTTGTGGCTGAAGTTAGCTGCACATCGATGATCTCAGAGGTATCATGCTGCCCCACTAACCTGGTGGTGTAGGTATCCCTGATGAATATGGATACACCCCCTCCATGTCTGTGTCAGTCCATGTTCTGTGGCTGAAATGTGTGGTATGGGTTGTAGTCCGGTAGTGCTGGGGTGCTCTCAGGAGCCTTAAACAGGTCTCAGTTACTGCACAGATGTTGACATTGTCCATACGGAGGAGTGCTGTGAGTGCGTGCATGTTGTGATTACAATCCCTGGCATTGAGTAGCATAACCCTCACTGATTTCGCTATTGTGCTGTTTATGGAGGTGGGATTTACCTTTGAGACTTGCCTAAAAAAGGCACCATCGGGGCACCAATAGCCTTGGCCAGTATTCCAAAGCCTAAGGCTGACATGCTAGTTGGTATGGTATTGTTGCATGCATGTTACCCATCTGTGCTTATTTCTCATCTTTCCTGTAGGTAACCAACTGGTAAGCAATAGAAAGCCTTAAACTGGTACAAGTCTTCTTGCTTCCAAGATAGGCTTTTGGAGTGATTAAGTATCAGTGTTCTGTATGTTCTTGCTGTACTTAACTGTTTTCTGACTACATGGTGATTTTTCACTTTATATTGTGATCTGAAAGCTCTGTTTATTCACATATTATGTTTGTGATGGCCTGCACTTTAGAGGTTCACAGATAGGTAGTAGGCTATCTGCCCAAGGGAATTTCAAAGCATAGCTACAGTGTGTTGGCTTTCTCCGCACCACTGATGAAGTAACTGAGCATCTGTCAAGTATAACCAATGAAGTGATTCCAGGCAGAATTGCTGGAAGCTGTTGAAGACTGTGGTGGTGGAGGGTGATAGGGGCACTTATTGATCTAAAGAGGGCATGTTAACATGAAAACTCAACACCATTCAATTTCCCCAACAGGTCTTGCAGCTATAAAACTCCCCCACCCCCTGGCTGTATGGTTCTGGAACACATGATCCCAATGGTGTATATTCTGTTACCCATTCACACATCAAGGTTTTTCATGATGTGTGTCAGTGAGGGGCTATACCTAATGTAGTTAGGAATTTAATTATAGTCTCTCATTTCATTTGTAATGTTTTTATTTCAAGAGTAAGTGAAGCTCAGTGGGTTTGGGTGCCTCCGCCCTTTGCTTAGCCTAGCTTACACATAGAAATCATCTAAATAGGAAATAGGCAAAAGCAACATTAATGTCAATAGTGTAATGGTTACAGCATTTGCATAGTATCTGTGAATCCCTGGTTCAAATCACAATAAAGTCACAGATGTTTTCATGTTAAAAAGTATACCTTAACCACAGCTTGAATATATAGGTAGTATTCTTCAGTATAATAAACATTTGAAACACCCATATAAACCCATGTGTGCTGGAGAGTAAAGTCAACAGAGAATGTAATGTTCTGTAAGCACATAGTGAGATGTTACTTCACTGACATGTATATATTTTGAGTAGTTAGCAGATGTGGCCATGTTTGCTTGCACAGGTTATAATTTTTAAGCTTGTTTAACTGCTGCTTTAATGTCGCACAATCACTTTTAAACATGCTTACAACTGCTTAAATGAGCCTTATTCTGTAAAACACATTTTTAAAGCATCACAGGCATTGAACCCTGGACCATGCACACCATAGTTAAGGGACTTACCACTCAGCCATCTAAGCTGTATACATATTTTAGGCTCTTTAGACTACACCTTATACTATAGGCATTCCCTAGTACAGACCACAAATGGGACAGCCACTTTGTGTACATATGTACAGTACACTGTAATGTACTGTAGTTTGTGAATCAACATATACAAGTCTACATATGTATAACTGTTAATTAATACTAAATATATATATATATATATATATATATATATATATATATATATATATATATATATATATATATATATATATATATATACATGTCAGTGATGTCTGAACATAGATAGTATATATATATATATATATATATATATATATATATATATTTATATACAGTTACATCTATAGCCATATATATAAACATCTATGAACACACTTTGTGACACAGAAGCAATCCAAAGGAATTGAAGTGCACACAAAAATATGCAGCTCTGCTATTATAACTATTAATATTAACTTAATTCACCATAGAAGGGATGGTTGTTGTGTATGTGGAGATTGGGGTGGGGGGAGGAATGATGGGTAATGAAATTATGCATCAAGGAGAGCCTGGGTTGGATGAACAATAAGTGAACTGGAGGGGTATACATGGAGTATGGGGACAATATAAAAAAGAAACAAAACAAGAACCATTCTCATCCATAATACACCCTGTCAGGTCACATTGCAACACTTAATTCCACAAACATATAAACATTAACATGTATCATACATATGTACACCAACTGACTGTCACATTTGTTTTCAGTAGTGAGGAATGCCCTAGTAAAATGTATATTCTAAACACCATAATATTTGTACATATCTCAAATGCCTTAGTGGTAAAGTCAGTGACTGTGTTGTTCATGTACAAGGGTTCAAGACCTGCAAGGGCTGTTAATTTATTTTGAGAGCCAGAATAAGGGCGGTCGGATGCAAGTTGATTAAAGCACTTTTAAGCAGTTGTAAACAGTTTTGCATGGGTTTGTGTGACGGTAAGCAGCACTTAAAAATGGTTAAACGGATAGGTGCTTCACAGGTTTAACCTTTGCTTAACATCGCGCAGACCATGGGCAAACCTGCTTACAACTGCTTAAATGTGTGTTAATCACACTTTCCCTACCAGTGCCTGTTCTGAGAGGTAAAATACAAACCACTTCCAGGATTAGCACCCACAGCCATGTACACCATTCTCAAAGTAACCTACCACTAAGCTACCTGAGATGTACCTATGCCAGCTGTGTACTCAGACAGGTTAAAACACACAAGGAAGGATTGTGTGGAAATAGGACAAACCGCCATGTACCCAATGAAAAGTGTATGCTATATATATATATATATATATATATATATATATATATATATATATATATATGTATTCATATATATATATATATATATATATATATATATATATATATATATATATATATATATATAGAGAGAGAGAGAGAGAAATACATATATACATGATATATAGAGATATACATTTATATGTAGATATACAGATAGGTTAAAAACATGTACACATCTATGGAGGTACATATAAACATATGAAGTAATATATATTATATATCTATATATGTATATGTATATGTATATATATATATATATATATATATATATATATATATATAGAAATATATACATACATGTGTGTATACAACATCTGAAGTGTTCAAATCTGAGTATAACATGGACCATAGCAATCACACATTCTGCCACCCCCAAACAATATGAACATAACTTATGAAGAATATATGCCAATACACTATTACAAATATGTTCTATGGACATGAGCCAAATAGGGTTAGTCACCAACACAACTACAATGACTGCAAATATCCATGACAGAAATACACAGAAATCTTTCATTTAGCAAAACTTTATTACATTCTGATGTATTGCCAAAAGGATTCAGGGACTAACAATACCTGCATGCTACACAGGAAGCATTTAACAGTGCCTTAATTAATCAGCCTGCAATTACCATAGTATTAGTCCACTAAGGGATAGGTGTTCACATAGGGAAAGAACCCCCCCACACATATAGAATATGTATAAAAGCAGTTCCTACACACCTGCATCTGCTATGTACACCCACCATCACCTCCCCCACACCCAAACTAATTACAACAATACATATACTGTCATACCATAACCAATTATTCACCCACTGTACAACATCTGCTGAAACCTTAACATACCTGGTTAGAGACACACTAACATGGCCCTATGTGAAATAGTTGCTGTTATACAATGGAACAGCTGCTGATGTTACAGGGTTTGTTTGAACTAATCATGTTTCAGAGGGTTGAAAAGTAATTACATCAAGAAGTGTTACCAATTACTGATTATCAGCACAGTATGATACACATTTACTCCAAACTAAAGATGTCTGGTGAGCACACTGTAAACCCCCTAACATTATATGCATAGCCATATAGCCTTGAGCTGGTCAAACATCCTGGCCAGACTGAAACATATGCAGAAGTATTAGGTACAGACAAACCCTGCACAAGCAGCAATGTTCAGAAATATAACAGCAGTATTCACATTTAGACCAAATCTTCTAGGCATTACACACAATATATTTGTGTTTGTCTCCATACAGCTGTTGCAATAGATTTCAAACAACACTTCCAGGCTGTCTTCCTCACAAGTAAGGCAAAGGGACAATGCCCAAGTGGAATATCAATTATACTCCACCGTTGCCATGGTATTGGCTAAGGGAGTAGCTGCACAGCTGATGTGCATGTAATTAACTACTTTGGAACACCAACTGGTGATCAGGATAGCATGTTACTGATCTCTAACTATAAAAGGATGACTTGTCACACATTCAAATCATCTGTATCTATCTGCAGAACAGTACAAAATACCCAACAGAAGATTGAAACACAAACCGAAAACGATTAATATACCAGTCCATAACACCTCCAATTACTAAGAAGGTATGTATAACATTTAGTATGTCTGTGTATGATATAGTACTTGTTCTGTAATAATTACAGTGTAATCAATGCATATAGTGGAAATAGATATCTTGTAGTGATATATTGTTGAGCAGTAGTAATGCTTATAGTATTCTATGTGTGTACTGCTGTAGGTCACAAGGCAAACTCCTCATACACCACACGGGATGATATATATTTGCTTAGAATTCATCAATTCTTTTCCAGCCACTGTCAGTGTCAGGGTTGGTTCAACAAGTATGTGCTATAACAGGGGATAGTATATGTTGATAAATTGCAACAGTAGACATATGTATGGGTGTATTAGTGAGATAAACATGTCAAAGGTGGGCTTACTGTGCAAATATGATTTGCATTGTGGGATATTGTGCCAATAACTGTGTAATGTACAGTTTTTTAGGCAGATCTGTATTCCATTTTACATAGCATTTCTGTTATGTTATGCAAACATTAGTTATGTCTATTGGCAATTACAATACTCAGTAACAGAATACATATGACTTGTATTCATCTGACAGTTTAGCAGCATGATAGCAAAGAAAATTGGAAGAGCTAGGTAACTATACATGCACATAAGACATGTAATATCCACCTCACTAGTATCGTTTGCGAGCAATAACAGCTGTGCATGTATACATGTTATGCAAATGTGCAGTGACCCTTTTTACAGGGCTGGCCCAAATGACTATGTGCACACCTACATAGAGTGGATATTGAGAGAGACACACACTGGTTGAACTTTCAGGTTTGTGTAGCCTAACCTCTCATTGCCAACCTAAGGTTGTGCACAGTACTGGTAATGAAACAAGTTGCATATCATCTTTAACTCAACTGTAACATCTGCAGTAGGAGTGTAAGATGTAGGAGACAGCTACCCATGTGTAATAGCTGCTTCATAGGTGATGGCATACACTATCTGATTATATCCTGATCATTAAATATAAAGAACACAACTCAATACTAAAGACGTTCTCACCAACAAAGAGAGGCAATGATGAAGTCCAAGAAATGAGAACAGTCACCACGAACAAATCCTTCTGTAGAGTAATCCCAAATCAATCTCAAAACAAACTGAAGATATCCACGATAAAAATGTAAAAAATCATTTATTGGGAACACAGAATAAGCGCTTTCGCATAGTTAAACTATGCTTCATCAGATACAATAACATAAAATAATTCCAAAGTACTTATACTGCACCACTTTTGACGGGCTCATTAACTTAAAACAAACCTTGATTGCCTCTTAGCAATTTAAAGCCATCATTACATTCAAATGCAGTTTAAACTCAGTACGATTCGTTCTTTAAAGTGCAGTGCTCACTTCCGAATGCCATATGCTATGGTGTTAATGCGTTTATTTAGCAATTTTATTAACTATGCATCTTTGCATTATGAGGTTGTATATGCATTCTTTTTGTCTGAAGCTTGTAGCGTTTTGCCCTGTTAGAAAACTCTAACAACGCTTTGAAATGTTCTATGATGAATGTGAGCACTGCACAGTCATGAGGTGTAGGTTAACACATGCATCTCATCATCATAACCAACACATACCCTTACCAGAACACAGTAAGGACACCCACACATACCACCAGAAATCACACACATTCACAGAGGATTCTAAGTATCTGGCCAAGCAAGAGACCTCCCAAGCTGGAATAGACAGACAACAAAATACAATAACTGTATGGCATAGTTTGCATAATTGTGCCACATCTCAGAACATGTGGCCAGAAACATGCCCAACAGTACTCATTTGTGAATGCAAACTCTAGCACTATGTTACACATCAAGCTATACGAGGGCAAACATACTGTCAGCTGCCTGTAATTAGCCACATACCCATACATTCAGACCACCTTTTGAACTATACACATGGCTCTGGCATATTCCATGTTGTTGTGCAGGACCTGTGATGCAGTAGCCTGAACTGCTTGGAAACACACATGTAGGAACTGTCAGGTCTTGTAGCCCATGCAGGTATGTCCCAAGGCCTGGGTAGCATTCTGCCATTGGCCAGAATGATACTGCAGTACAGGGACAAAAGGATTATATTCCACAATTGTCTAATGTACTGGTGTAATTCAAAGGGTATCCAGAATCTCTCTGCCTGGGATAACATGGTTGACAGACCATGATGTTTTGCCAGACAGGCCCTGCACCTGTCACCCCTGGGAATCTGGATACTGGCTAAGGCTCATGCTTCCCCTATAGTGCCTTCATCATGCAAAGTTCCAGTGAAAGTCCACTGCTGCAACTGGGACAGCCAAGCAATAAACTGTGGGTCTTGCTACTCAATGATACATTTTAGAAACTCAATATGGACTCGCTTATGTCAATCCTTAACATGGAAAACACATCTGTGCAGTGACTGAGATATGGCTCAATGCTCCAGAGAGCACTCCTCCATGACCATGTTATAACACATACCTCACCTCTTGGCCATTATCCTTTATTGGAACACACGGACGACAGGTGTGTCCATATTCCTATAGGATATGTACACCCCCACGCTAGTTGCACTTGCATAACATCAGATGCAGTATGCTGAGCAACTACCTTTGTGCCAAAGTGGAATCCAAATTGCACCTTGCGACAGATCACCCACCATGCGTCAGAAATCCCAGCTGTCATATGGTGCTGTAATGGGGAATATTAGGTTTGAGACAGAAAACTATAATAATGGCTACTTATGAACTGGGAAGACTCATGTACCAACACCTGTGCTCAATGCATGTTGGATTTCATCAACCCCAATGACTTGGATCACCATAGTCACACAAACAGGGTTAACAGTATGCTACACATAGTCAGTCTCCAAAGCCAATGTTATGCTTCTTAAGAGCGAAATGGTGACTGTCATGGCACCCATGTAGATGGACAAATCATGTGCAAATGCTGAATCCTACACAAATGCACTTTAAGCACTCACATAAGTGCAGTGATTGTGCCATTGAAACAGAACCAATATTCAACCAAACACAAACAGGAAGGCAACCTGGTGGTACCCTGCCTTAAACTGTACCACAGAAGGTAATAATTGATGCAAGAGTGAACACGCATGAGTGGAGGTGATCCCTGGTCAGCCTCAGTAAGATGCAGATACACCATATAAAACCACATAAAGCTACTGTGAAACTAATCAGCCACATATTATGTGGCCAACCACAGAGCATTCTGTAGCTGTGTCATGAATCGCAATGGCAACAACAAGAACTGCCGTGCTTCACAGGACTATGGCATGAGAAGTACTGCACCTACAGAAATAGCACTTGTTCATCCAGATAGGGTCTTGGATAACCTAAACCCACTCTCACCTCCCCCCAACAGGTACACATATTTATATATCCAGATACACTACAGAGCCCCTGTAATAACAACTATGCAGGTACAAGCTGCACTCTCTAAAGCCATACATACAGCTTGCATGGGACATGTCAACATCCCAGGGTGTATCCTACACAAATGTCAGAACAATTTGCTCTCCACATACACATCGTGTTCACTCATAGTTTCATGTCAGGCTGTGTACACACTGAATGGTGCACAACAGCAGTTATCACACCCCACAAAGGGGGAGACACCACTGGTAATGGGAAATAGTGCACTACTACCCTGCTGAGTCTGGTCTGTAAGGCCATGAACCTTGTTCAACTTATTTGATGTAGTCAGTACAGATGTAGATGACAGTAAGGTTGATTCCAACAGCATATCATGACCTTGCCAGGTCTTAGGACACCATCACCCATACTGTGTTCCAGCTACACTCAGTAAACTAGGTGTATATTCCTATGTCACAGGAGTGGTTGGAAACTGGACTGCTGGCAGAACCAACACTACAGAAGGTGTCTGACTAATACACACACATCAAACCAGTGCCAGCTACAGTAATACAGGGTTAATTCCTGATACTCCCCCTCATTGTTATCTATACCACACAGACTTACACAGAAGGCATCTGCCTATTGAAGTTTGCAAATGACTGTGAACTAGGAGCAATAGCTGACTCAATGTGTGCTGCAGTCAACATACAGAAGGGCCTTTGAGGGTCAGATGTGTGACGTATGGCCACAATCTGGCAGCTAAGTATTGCATTGTCATCCCCTATGTTACAAACCCTGTACCCATGAACTACTACCTAGGCAGTGGTCAACATAATGGAAACTGTGTGTGTATGGGATGCAGCTGGACAGTAGTCTTTCCTTTGATAGTTACTTCACCACACCAGTCAGGCAGTCATAAGTGGCACCCCTAATCATGACAGGGTGCCATCGATGAATATATGTCCAAACATCTGTCCATACCTAAAGTACAGCCTACTGTACTTTGAGCATATCACCATATACAGTTGGCAGTGTTGAGGCTGCATTGCAACTGCATGATGTACTAAGACAACAGTCACCTTCAGACATCAGACACTGCACACGCATGGAATCTAAACACACATCAATACAGTGTTGCTCCAGAAGGTGAAGTTTACATATCCTCACATGACAAGCCCAAACATATAAATAATGCACATAGAATGCAATCCAATAAGAATGACATAAGGGGACATAATGAAAATGATACTGTTTTTTTAGACGAACCAGTGGTGAGGAGATCAGAAAGGCTACGCGACAGAAACCAGGGGCAACCACACCAACAGATGCAGTACAGGAATGTTCTGATGTACAGGAAAAACACATATTACTGATTGAAAATGAAATAAATTTGGTTAATTCTTTTTCTGATAGTACAATATCAAATGAAAATTATGTTATTGATTTTAATTAAGTAAATATAGAAAGAAGGTTTAGTGACAACTTTAAGATTGACAGTAATGAAATTTCTATAGAAAGTGACGATATCGTGATTAATTCAGAAGAAACTCATCCTACTGATATAATCATCACAGATGGAAGTTTTAGTCTGTATAACTACACAGGCAATACACTTGGTCATGAATATGTTACACTTTTTAAAAAAGGTTTCACCTTTATCCCTAACTTTAGACATGATATAGGAAGATTATTGATCAATTTAAAATTATACATTAGGTTGTTAAATTTAAAAATATTTTTTTGCAAATAACAACAAGGGGGTTGAACCAGATACAGGTAGGCTGACTTTAAAAAGATCCAGCACATTTATACCACCCCAGAATCCCATTATAAGTTTATTTGAAATGCTATGTGAATCACAAGTACGTAGAATTGTTAAAGCACCTAGTAATCGGGATGATAATCTCACTAATACAGAGAGATTTTGTCTAAAAGAACTAACTACCAATGACAAATATAGAGTTATGAAGCCCGACAAAGGTGGAGGGGTGGTGATCATGACTAAAACAGACTACATCAATAGAATGACTAACATGCTAGAAGATGATGAAACTTATGAAAAAGTATCAAAATTTGAGATAAATAGGGCATACACAAAGATAGACTGGCTACTTTACGACTATCAGATAGAAGGTATTATTGACAAATCTGAATACGAATATCTTATGGTTGAACATCCTATAACCCGGTCAATTTTTGGTATTCCTAAAACACATAAAAGTATTATAAACCCTCCCTTTAGACCTATTGTTTCTGCCAAGGGTTCTAAATTAGAAGCCATGGCTAGATACATTGATTATTATTGCAAGGACATTCTCAATTTATTCCCACACATCATTAAGGACTCGTGGCATTGCTTAGACAAACTTAGGTTATACAACAATATGAATAACATTGAAGATACTGTTATGATTACCATTGATGTGATAAACCTATTTTCTGTCATACCACATAAGTTTGGTTTGGATATGTTTCAAACTATTCTAGACAGTTACAGTGGACTACACACTGTTAAAAGTAGGTTATTGATTGAGATGATTGAAATGGTCTTATTCAATAACTTCATTTACATGGAAGGTGAATATTATGGACAATGCATAGGGGTAGCAATGGGGGCCAGATGTGCCCCCATTTATGCCAATTTGGTACTAGCACAATGGGAAACTGAAAGTATTTTTTCATCCAAGTTCTGGACAAAAATATTGTTTTATGTTAGATACCTGGATGATATATTAGTCTTTTGGAGAGGCAATAGGGATGAATTAAATGAATTTATAAACTATATAGGTACTACGTCGACATTTCTCAAATTCACAACTAAAATACACGAAGAAAAAGGTGAATATTTAGACATATATATGTATTTTAAAAATTATCTAGTTGAATCTAACATTTTCCGTAAACCTACATATTCCAATTCCTTTCTTCATTATGACAGCTGTCATCCATATTTTCAAAAGAAGAACCTTGTAAAGGGTCAGATGGTTAGACTGTCACGTATTATTAGTGAGGATATGAATTTCATTTGTGAAATGGAGACTATTAGCAATATGTTTTTAGATAGAAGCTACCCATTAAGTCTTATAAATCAAATAAAAAAGGAAGTTATGATGAAAAGGAATACTTTATATAAACCTATTTTGAAGTTTGGACTAGATAATATGTCCAAGGTATCCATTAGTACTGATATTAGTACTGATATTACTAAAAGAGATGCCTTTATTTTACCATTCAACGAACACTCAGACACTATTATTCAAGTTTTAAACGATACTTGGACGAGTGTTTTTTCCAACCAGATTGAATACAGTGAAATACTAGGAAATTTCCCAAAGGTTACATATAGTAGGGGTACCAATCTTAAAGAAAGTCTGGAAAATAACAACAAAGGTCGTGCATACACTATGTCAAAAATGAGTAGATGTGGTTTTTGCAAAGTGTGTAAATTTATAAATGATGGACCTTATACTATGGCACAAGGCTATGGTAAATCCATCAAATGTCCAGGACATTGTAATTGCAATACCAGGAGGGTGGTATACCTGGCCACATGCGTATATTCCAGCATATTATGTTGGAAAAACCACTAGGAAATTAAGGGAACGCATTTTGGAACATAATAGGGACATCAAGAACAAAAAGATGGTAAACGCTCTTTATGTACATAGTACTAAATGTGAGAATTTTAAGCGTTTTATATTTTTTGTCATTGACAGAATCCCCAATTGTTGGGAAAAAGGAGGTGACTATGATAACTTTTTAGAAGCCAAGGAATGTCTATGGCAGCTAAGATTTAATGCAAGCTGCACACCTGGCATTAATGGTCACATTTCCATTTCCAGTATTTTAAAACAAAGATCTTACTGTATTTAATTGTTGTCTTATTATTATTATTATTACTATTAATATATTAATATGTCTTTACATCTAGGTGGTAGTATCAATAAGGGAAATACAACATAATTTTAAATGAATTTTTAAAAATATATAATTATTTTTCTGGCTATCCACAACATAATTGTGTATAAATTATTTTAAATAAGATTTCAATACCAATGTATTTTTATGTATGTTTATGTATATTTTTATGAATTTCTATGAATTTTTTATGAATTGTGCATGAAGTTTTATATTGCAACATTAATTCTCCGTAATTATAACTATAGTAATACAACCATGAAACCATTGATTTTAATGTGCTTTTTACAATTTAAACACTATGTCAAGGTAAATATTGTGTCAAGTTAACAACAATCTTAATGCATGTCTTTAAAACTATGATTAATTATTCAATTAACTAATTTAAAGGCGTTGTGTAATTAGTTATGAGAGCTATATATTGGTAGTAGTTGTTACAAGCATTAGTACTCTGAAGATGCCCAGAAGTGACTCAGGGTGAAAGCACTAAGTACTTTATGGTTTTGGTTTGGATTCTGTAATTCATTCGTCTTTTTTGGACTGTGTTGGAGTGTGGTGAATAAAATTAATTCTAGCGACCTCGGAAGAGCCTTCTTTACATGTTTACACATCAATACATGTACACATATGCAGTTTCCAGAAGTAAGTGGACTAGCAGGTCAAGAGGATACATTAAACACCTTCCCCACATCATGTGTGAAACCTAGCTGAGCATTACACCATAATGAATGTTGTATTCATGTACTGGTAGGACACACAAACACCTTCACTGAGTAGCCAAGTGTACATTTATGCCAACAGCACATCAGCAAGAGACACACACAGCAATATTCCATGTCATGATCTCACAAACTATTAGTTGGCCATTCCACTGTGAAGCCAGGGCACTGTAATGGTCAACAGTGAGCACATCATATTTGTCACACACACATCATATTTGCCACACACACCTCATGATTACTGGAAGAGTGCCAGCAATGTGCTCTGTTTGAGCTAGGCACTACACTTATTCAAGGATGTGCAAGGTCTGTGGCTTGTAAACATCTCATCCCAGCACGTTCTGGCTATTGTGGTAATATGGTTAATGTCCAGGCAGCACACAGCATGCATGGCTTGCAATTGTTGATATGGGGTATATGTAGGTGCTGTGGGCACACAGGACTGTACATGTCATGGACATATCACCTGTAACTACTCAGGAACATACAGAGCATAGCTGTATTTCCCTGAGTCTGTCAATACAGGCTATGTGTGTAGGTCCTATAATCCTGTTATTTGGGTATGTTTGTTGGCATTGCATTTGGTGGACATATCTAATGACATACATGCCACATGGGTTGTTGTATGATGTGATAGGTGTCATGGGTGACCAGTAGAGAGGGAATATTATCTCTGTCTACATAGATATCAAACCTGATGTACTGTTAGCATTCAGCAGCCGTGGACCTATCTTCCATGTGGATGTGTGTAATGAATGTAGCCACCTGTATGTACAAAGGACAACAACAGCTATGGTATTTTCATTTATGTTGCATGAGTGTGGGATGTACATATCCAGGGCAGGTACATCTAGGTCATATCCAACCATGAGGGTGTTGTTTACTGGTGTACAGCAACAGTCAACTGTGTTAATGCTGACAACGTCTGAAGGACCCTGGTATGTGTACATCTGACCTGGTTACAAGCAATGGTGTTATTGCATTGCATAACACATTATGCAACTGTGTCAGTACATGGGTACTTTGCACAGTTGATGTAGGGATAGGTACAGTCCACCAGTCAAAGGTTATTTGGTGTTCTATCATACTATTTTATACCACATGTATGGGTGTGTGTTGGTAGTCTGAGGACATGGTCATGGATGTACGTGAGGATACAACCTAGAATGCAGCTTTTGCCAATGTCACCTGTACCTGACTCATCTGTGATAAATTATGTCAGAGTAGTGGTCTTTACTTGTGAGTAGCCTTTATGAATATGTGGACACCACCACCTGGAGTGGTCCATATCAGTGTTATGGCCCACATGTCTGTATCTGAGTTATATGGTGGTAGTGCTATTGTGCACTACAGAGACTTCAGCCAGGTGTTCCTCACTGCACAGATGTCAGTATTCCCCATTGTAGGTTCTACATTGAGCAAATGGATTACAAAAGCCACACATCTAGCACTGGTTAGCATAAGCATCCAATGCAATTGTCTTGTAGGTGTCAGGGTGTTACTTCTGTGTTTAGGACTTTTACCTTGGAATGCCACTATATGGGTAAATGCGACCTAGGTATTATCCACACTCCCTTGAATCATGGATGCATGTGCTCTGTGACAAAGGCTTGTCTTCTTTCAGTCATGACATCCCGGAATGACAGACACTGGACAACATCATAATTACTGCAGGACATTGGCTTATTGTTTTGGTCAAGCAGTTGCTACTCATACCATGACATCATTGTGAGTGGCAGTATTGTGCTTGGTATCAAATGCTGCATCTAAGGTGACGGACAGCAGCAGATGTTGTGTAGATGACCAATGTCAGATATTCTTAGTGGAGTGGTCCTGCTAATAACAACTACTAACACAGCCGGGTGAGGTCATCTTGACACCTGCACCTCAGTACCATTAGACAATGGGGCTCACATATTATGCTTGCACATGCCATTGTTCCAAGTATAATGCCACTGTCCACAACCTGATATCAATGTATGTCTTTCAGGGCAGCAATGTGTGTGACACATGCTGTAGTTAGCATCCACCTGTGTGTCCCAGTTAACCTATTGTCTGTCACTTCCACACATGCATGTTTGTGTATACTTCACACACACACACACACACACACACACATATATATATATATATATATATATATATATATATATATATATATATATATATATATATATATATATATATATATATATCTATAGCAGTACTTCATGTACATATATGAATGTGTATCACACAGCACAGATGCAGATAAATCATTCACGGGCCACATACAAGTATCTGGTAGTAAACCTGTATGATGTGCATATATACTGACAGTTAAGATGTACATAGCTGTAAACCTGTGTTTTTACAATAGGAGTCCATTACAATGTGTTCTGTACATCTAAGTGTATGAGCATGCACACTGTGGCCTTCTGGGGTTAGAATCGGAGTGCATCCCAAACAGGCCTGTGCTACTAAGTATATGAGCGTACCCACTGCCACCTTGTGTAATTTGTGTCAGTGCATCCAAACAAGCCCTTTGTTTCTAAGTGTATGAGCATGCCCATTATAACCTTGTGTAGTTGTAGTCATAGTGCATTCCAAATGGCCCTGTGCTACTAAGTGTATGAGCATGCCCACTGTAACCTTGTGTAATTGGAGTCAATGCATCCAAACAAGTCCTGTGATTCTATGTGTATGAGCATGACCACTGTAACCCTGTATAGCAATAGTAGTTGTCCATTCTACAGATGGACATACTCCAGTTCAGGGCTTGTTGTGCTACAACTATACCTCTCAGACCTAACTATGTCTTACCTGCAGATGATGTGTCTTGTTTGTGCATACAGGTTGTAATGGACTCCTACTTTAAACACACAGGTTTACAGCTATGTACATCTTAACTGTCAGTATCCGTGTTGATGTCCTCAATCTTAGAAGGGCATTCTGAGTGCTTTGAAATGTGTAATCTCTGTGTCACATCTCGTAACTGCGAAGTATCATAATAGTGATCTGTAGATAGGCAGGAGTTCTGATCCCACCACTGGCAACTGTGTGTACCAGCAAATGGCTGAGTGTGTATTTGTGTCTGCATCCTGTCATAACAGTGGGCTTTACTGCTTTCCAAAGAAAAAACACCTTTTGAACTGGCCTTTATCCTTGTCATCTGCTAAACCACCCTTTTCTCCCCTCCTCACTGCAAGTAATCAGGCCTTTGATGTCACCCAGCTCAGAAGCAAAATCAGAGTAAGTGTAATTGTATGGATTCTGTGGCACATACCCCAACTGCATACCACTCTACTAGTTACCTTTACATAGGCAAGACCTGTAAGCACAGTACTGGCAAGTGTATGTGTTTGTGTGCGTGTGATTACCCTGTAGCCAGGCATACATGTGTTATGTCTTTTAACATGCTGCACACCATGGTAGTCATCTGTGGTGAGTGGAGTCTACAAATTTTTACATAGTTCGGAATAGAAAAGAATAGAAGAATAGACAGTCAAGAACCACTACTGTTGGGTATGTTATTTTCCTGTGCCACTGTCAAGCAGTGACACATATGTGGTCCTCGGGGTGTATGTCCATACCCATTATTCCCCCACCCAAACTCCATAATCCCTGGGGTATATTTCCTTAGCCATCTTTCCCCATCCCAAACTCCACATACACAACAACCATCCCTTCTCTGGTGAACTGATTAAGATTTAAATGTTATTAAACAAGAGTTGCCTCCATTTTGTGTACATGTCAATTCCTTTGGAACCCTTCTGTGTCACAAAGGGTGTTCAGACATGTTTATATATATATATATATATATATATATATATATATATATATATATATATATATGGCTATAGCTGTATCTGTGCATATATATATATATATCTATATATCTATATATCTATATATATATATATATATATATATATATATATATATATATATATACATATATATATGCGTGTGTGTGTGTGTGTGTGTGTGTGTGTGTGTGTGTGTGTGTGTGTGTGTGTACACATCCCGTAAGTGCATATGTGTATTTAGTATTTAGTTATAACAGTTGTACATATGTAGACTTTTCTATGTTGTTTCACAGAGTACAGTACATTCAATGGTACTGTACATATGTACACAAAGTGACTGCCCCATTTGTTTTTAGTACTGTGGATTACCTGTAGTAAAATGTGTATTATAAAAACCATGACACATGTATACTGCCCAGATGGCTAAGTGGTAAGTCCAATGACCTTGGTGTGAATGGTTCAGGGTTCAAGACCTGCAAGGGCTGTTGATAATGTCATTTAAGACTGAATAAGACAATTTTACGCAGTTGGAAGTGAGTGTAAATGTGTTTTTGCGACAGTAAGCAGTGGGTACACACTGGTAAAAGACATGTACAACTCGCAGTACACTTGAAATGCCCTTCTTTGGCAATTCTGATGATGCCACCCACCTAGAAATACACCTCTGGGACTGCTGTAACTCAATAATCTCTGTAGCATGTTCTGTAACTGCATAATGCTGTAGTGTGCTAAACTAGTTTAGTATGTGTTCTAATTCCAGACTTACCAACTGTGTGTGTCTGTCTGCATGAGAAGGGAACAATGCGCTTTTAGAGTATGCACCCTCCTTACAATTCATATACTCAACTTTGGCAAGGGTGCTGATGTCACCCACCTAGAAATACACCTCTGGAAATGCTGTAACCTAATAAGTTCTGTAACGTGTCCTGTAACTGTGTAATGCTATAGTGTGATAAACTAGTTTGGTAGGTGTTCTCATCCCACACTCGCCAACTGTATATGTCTGCCTGAGAAGGGAACAATGCTTTTTAAAGTATGCACAATTCACGTACTCAACTTTGGCAAGGGTGCTGATGTCACCCACCTAGAAATACACCTCTGGAAATGCAGTAATCCAGTAAGTTCTGTAGCGTGTCCTGTAACTGCGTAATGCTGTAGTATGATAAACTAGTTTGGTGGATGTTCTCATCCCAGTCTTGCCAACTGTGTCTGTCTGCCTGTCAGCAAAGGAAGCAATGCTTTTTAGAGTATGCACACTCCTTACAATTCACATACTCAACTCTGGCAAGGGTGCTGATGTCACCCACCTAGAAATACACCTCTGGGACTACTATAACCCAGTAATTTCTGTAGCTCATCCTATAACTGCGTAATGCTGTGGTGTGATAAACTATTTTGGTATGTGTTCTAATCCTAGACTTGCCAACTGTGTGTGTGCCTGCCTGAAAAGAGAACAATGCTTTTTAGAGTATTCACACTCCTTACAATTCACATAATCAACTTTGGCAAGGGTGCTGATGTCACCCACCTAGAAATACACTTCTGGGACTACTGTAATCTAGTTATCTCTGTAGCATGTCCTGTAACTGTCTAATGCTGTAGTGTGATAAACTAGTTTGGTAGGTATTCTAATCCCAGACTTGCCAACTGTGTTTGTGTGTATCTGCCTAACAAGGAAACATTGCTTTTTAGAGTATGCACACTCCTTACAATTCACATACCCAACTTTGGCAAGGGGTGCTGATGTCATCCACCTTGAAATACACCTCTGGGATTCCTGTAACCCAGTAATCTCTGTAGTGCGTCGGGTAACTGTGTACTGCTGGAGTGTGATTTACAACTGTGGTAGGGTTCCATCCACAGCCATGGCAGCTATGTATGTTTCCTGTGTGTTTCAATGTGTGTGGAGGGAGCAATGCATTATAGCCTACTCACTTGCAGGACATTTACAATGCCTTACAGTGGTGATCCTGCTGATGTATTTCATTGTCCAATACACCTCTGGGGAAGGAGTTCTCTAGTAATCCTTGTGGTGTATCCTATAACATCTCTATGCAGTAGTGTGATATAGATCTTGGTCATGGGTTCTATTCCCACACATGTGTGTCTCCCTGTCTGTTTTGTGAACAATGCATTTTGGGCTACTCACTTGCAGGAAATTTGAAATGCCCTACTTTGGTAATCCTGCTGATGTCATTCCTTGTGTAATACACCTTTGGGGATGGGGTAGCCCAGTAATCTCTGTAGCACATGCTATAACTGTGTAATGCTGTAGTGTGATAAACTTGTTAAGTAGGAGTTTTATTCCAAGACATGGCAGGTGTGTGAGTCTGTGTGTGCGTTTGACAGTCAAAGCCTGTGTGGAAGTGGCTGTAAGTGTCTAACCAGTGGACATGTTGAGGAGCAGGTGTTGTAGTTTTCCTATATGGTGGCCATATCATATGTCACAATGTCCACCTCATGAGTATTACAGATTTCAATCAGCCAAGAGACTGTGTGGGCAAGCCATACCCCTACATCTGGCAAAAGGCCTGGTGAACAAAGTAAGCAACTGTATTATTACCCAGAATGCTGTCATACACACACTTGCCTAGAAAATCCCGCTATGTTGCTAGTACCCTGCACATTGTTGACAGATAGTAGGCATGGTGTGAATGCAGTGGGCTGCAGAGGGCATGGCACCTTGTCCACCAGTACAATAGGCACATAATTGCGGACAATGTCCCTTTACTATGTTCCCCACTGGATGCCTGCAACATATGTGGTGCCATCAAATGTGATCCACAAAGGACATACAATGCCTTACACACATGCCCTGTATGGACAGATGCCACTGACACCAGGGAATAGCTGTATCATGCTATCAATCCAGGTGCAGGGTCAAACTGCTGTCTGTTAGCAGCACCTGCACACCAGGCCAGGGTTGGCACATCTGATGATAACAGTCTGTGTACATAACATGTGCCAGGCAAACCAGGTATGTTTAAACATGTCACTGTACATTGATGTGGGACGTGCACATCCCAGGCAATGCCCATGTCAAGGACTATCAAACACAGACATGGCATGCATTACAAAGCAATGGCCACACACAATGGTAACCAGGATGGCAGGACAGTTAATACAATACCCATCTGTGTGGGATATTGCAGACACTACACCCCTGAACCATACTGCAGACCATTGTCAGGTGGTCTGATGGCAAAGATTACCCCTCAGCCAGCCTTGTACAGCCATCTTGCACAGCCAACCACTACATACCCATGAAGCAATGCACACATGCATGTCAGTACTGGCACCTTGTGTCTGCGTCTGGGGTATGATGTTCCCAACCACAGTCACATCCAGTATAACTCCCAATGGCATACTGACTGATGTCAGATATGTTCACATGCCCTAGCCCATAGAACCTCAGGATTACCCCTGTGGTGCATGTAATACATGTGCATCACTGTAGTGTGGCAAACTAAGTAGTTAGGAAGTGTATTTGTGAGCCTGCCAAAATGTGTCAATGTGTCTGAGTCCCTTAGAGACTGTGGTTCTGTTGGCAATGACATATGTTCATGTGGACAGCCATGTGTGCTACACCTAATGTATGTCTACTATATCTCTGCTGCAGATGTCGCTCACCAGCACACATATATGTTCTTACAGTACACCAACATGTCAGCTATGTGGCACATGGAGTAATTGCATGCACTTGTAATAGTAATGGCTAGTCAGTTAGCAGTTTGAATCCCTGTACCAGTAGGTGTGTGACAGGCAATGCTTAGACTTTAGTCTCCCAGCCCTTCTCTGATGTACTTTGCCTCTGTCTGTCCCTCACACGCACTCTCTGGTGGATGTGGAGATGTACACCTGCTCAGCAGCTGCTTGTGTTTTGTAAGTGATGGTCATGATCAGGTGATGGCCTCTGCACCTACTGCAGTCCTCCTTTAGCTGATTGCATGTGGAACAGCTGTGGTGACATTCCCATAGCCAATTGCATGGAAACACAGTACAGTATCTAGGAACATCATGTTGGTGTTTGCCCATGACAGTCGCTGTGAGTGGAACCTGGATCTGGTGTTTGGTAAACAGCATCACAGATGAAATCTGGATATTCCTCAAATGACATACACAGTGGAAGTAGCCTAAAGACAGGGGGGTGATGTGCCAGACATGACTACAGCATGTAAGTGTAGCTATGCTTCATTCAGACTACTGCCAATTTAACAAGTTGTGTATGGTAATGGATAGTCTGCATGTTTTAATAACTGACAAGACAGTGCTCTGTTTGTGAGGAAACCCCCATCTGTAGGGTCATCTGTGGACTGGTCAGTGTGTGGAACCATTTGTTCCTTGTGTTACTCACAGAACACACATCTGTGAACTGCAGAAGCATACTGTGAGGATTACAGTCAGTACACAGTGACAGTGATGAGAGTTACTGCCATCGTATCCCTGATTGGGCATACGTCACATGAAACAGTGGTATGACAGTCACTGTCTGAGGTTATCACAGTGACATGCCAATAGTGGGCCACTGTTCATAGTTGCAGTCACAAGTCATCTACGCTTTGGACAGATGTCATGCAGTATATATGCATGTGTTGTGCTCCCTCTGCAAATGCATGACATCTGTTGTCTTGGGTTGATGGCAATATCTATGCATGCTGTTATAAGTAATCCTGAATGCTGTTGACTATTACTAAGCCTTATCTGTGTTAAAACTGGAACACCATAGGCTGTATGGGATCAGAGGTCCCAGCGGAACCACCTGTCCCACTTCAGCTGGCCATGGCACCGGATACCAGCATGTCTGGGGCCCAGCCTTGGAACTCCACCTCTGTTGGCTCTGCATCACCTTCTGGTAGAACCACTACTGAGGATGGTGCTTGCCCCCCCTGGAAGCAGGTCCAGACAGGAACTTGTCAGCCATCATACAGTCCTGGCCGTAATGCGTAGGGGGCTCAATAAGGGGTTTCGAGGCCAGCTATGCCAGCTTGAGGGCAGAGTGTCACATTTAGAGGGTGAGACTGCCCCTCCTAGACAGCCCCCAGCACAGCCACCTTTGCAGCTGTGAAGGTGCAGTGGTGGCTGCCCATGGGTGGGGACCTCTGTCCCACTGTTTCCATTTGGGGGCTCATGGGCTTGTGACTGCCATACACCCCTCCATGTCCAAGATGTATCCCCCCACATGTGGCATATACTGCCCCTGTATGCTGTCTTGTCTGTCATCCTACCCAACCTGTCCTCCACGAGCATACCTACTCTCCTTCCCCAACATCCCACTCTCACCTTACGAACATGGAAACAAAAGGCCAATCTGTTCCCAGAACAACTTTTGCCCCATACATAGCTGTTCATTTCACACACGTGTCCACTGGAAACATGTAACCTTTTCAGTTTGCATCACAACATACTACTGTTGTCCTCACCCCTGTCTCAGGCACACGATCCTGGTATGCATATGACTCCTAAAGGTTCCAGGTACACGTGATTCAGACGACCCCATTGTGCACACAACACTGCTGGTCCCTCTATGGTTACCCCATTTAACTTTTTAATGATGATGATGTTGCACACAGCACCTTGAAAGAGTACTGTTCTCACATAATGATTGGACAGGAACTGTTTTGTTAATGTAAATGAAATGCTCAAAGCACTGCTGGTCCCTCTATGGTTTCCCCATTTAACTTTTTAATGATGATGATGTTGCACACAGCACCTTGAAAGAGTACTGTTCTCACATAATGATTGGACAGGAACTGTTTTGTTAATGTAAATGAAATGCTCAAAGTAATGTATTTGGGCAATGTACAAATGCTTGCATGTATTACTGACATATGTCTGTCTGAGGGAGTCTTGATATTACATAGGACAACACCACTACATAATACAGACGTTGCTGGTGTTAACATTTTCATTCTTTTTTACTGCTTTGTTGTCACATGGTATGTTCTTGATATATCTATATATATCTATATCTATGTATGTATATATATCTGGACATAAACACACACATACATCTACATAATGGAATACATTTCCTATACTGTTGAATGACTGTGCTGGATGCTATGCTTGTGATAACATCCAATGTCTGTATATCTGCCACAGCTTAGTGGTAAATTCCATTGGCTGTGGTATGCAGGGTCCTGGTTTCAAGCCTTGCAGAGGCCCTTTATTTTGTTGCTGGTCAGAACAAGGACTGTTGGATACGGAGTGATTAAGGCACTTTTAAGCAATTGTGAGAGGGTGTGCATGGGTTTGCGCGATGGTAAGCAGTGGTTACTTTTGGTTACAGTTCCTTACACTCAGTTACCTTCTTGATTGCTTAACCTGTGTAGGCAGTGCTTACCCCCGCACAAACAGGCTGTAACCCGCTCACTGCTGCTTAAAAGTGCTTACTCCCGCTTACCCTCGTGCTAATTTCTTTAAAAGAAAAGAAAAAAGGGGTGATAGGAAAGTGGTGAAAAAGGGGCACAAAGAGGGAAAGACAGTAGGCAAGGTAGCTAGGGATGTGCAGGAAGGGTGTAGGGAAGGTCCATAGCTGTCCATTTCTTCTTCAGCAACGGCTGTGCATATGCAATAAATTTGGTGGTACATTTGGACGCTCACAACCCTGAGAGAGGGGTGAGGACAACAATAGTATGTTGTGATGCCAATTAGAAACATTTATATGTGTCCACTGGACATGTGTGTGAAATGGACAGCTATGTATGGGGTGTTGAAAAAAATGAAACTTCCAGAACTAGTAGAACAAAAAAAGCAGACCAAGACAACTGCAGACCACTGATTTATTGAACAAGACAGGTACTAAGTGCTTTCACCCCCTCACAACAGGGCATCTTCAGAGTACTAACAATCCTTGTGTTAAACCTCCTTTTGAATCCTAAGACAATTGGGTAATTGAATAATTACACAATTAATCAATAAAAATAAAAAATAATAATAAAAATAGTTTCCTACGCAGCTTAAAAATTTTGCATTTAAATAATTACAATCAGCAAATATTCACATCCATTTAAAAACAACAGCCGAAACTTGTACAAATTGTTAATGTATATGTATGTGTATGTGCAAAACTACCTATCTAAATACTACAAATATATAATACTAATAATTAATAAATAATAAATCACATTCACAACCACATAAAAACATATCTAAATGATTATGTGGACAAATGTAAAATATTGAAATTACATTCCAACCTACAATCATTCATATAAAAATTCCTTACTAACATTAAAATGTCATATTATTATAAAACAAATAATCAAATATTAACCTAATACATAAAAGATCAGATAAATTGAGACTTATACTTCAATATACTAGATATGGAAATATGTTCGTTAATACCAGGGCTAGAACTTGCATTAAGCCGTAGTTGCCATAAGAATTCCTTATCCTCAAGTAAGGTGTTGTTATCACCACCTTTGTTATTATTGTAATATGCAATTCTGTCAATAACAAAGAATAAAAATCTCTTAAAATTCTTACATCCTACACTGTGCATAAACAGGGAACTGGTATTCTTATGTTTTTTAATATCTCTAACATGTTCCACAATCCTTTCTCGAAGCTTCCTTATCGTTTTACCAACGTAGAAAGCTGAACATGATGAACAAATAGCTAAATATACAACCATTTTTGTATTGCAGTTGCAATGACCCGGGCATCTAATATTTTTGCCATAGTTGTGTACCATAACATATGGTCCTTCATTAATAAATTTACAAATATGGCATGCCCCCACATTTGCTCATCACAGACTTGTTGAACATATTCTTATTGTTAACTGACTCAAAATATTCTTTAAGATTCATCCTCCTACTGTATGTAATCTTAGGCCCAATTCCTAAATTGTCAGTAAGGTCACCATTGTTCTGGAAAAAACTTAACCAGGTCTCATGTACTATATTGACTATCCTAGGTGATATATCATTAAATGGTATGACAAAAGTGTCATTTCTAGTGTTATTATTCATTCTAGATGTACTAGTTTCAAAACCATATTTTAGTATAGGTTTATAGATTTGGTCTCTTTTACTGTAAATCTCTTCACTGATTTTAGCAACTAATTCTAGTGGGTAACCTCTATCTAAAAACATATCTGTTAAAATTTTAATCTCATTGTAAAATTTATTGTTTTCACTAATAATTCTAGAAAATCTGACCATCTGTCCCCTTACTAAATTCTTTTTCTGGTAAAAGGGATGGCAACTATCAAAATGTAAAAAGGAATTGGAATGAGTTTTTTTCCTAAAAATACTTGATTCGAACTTATCCATATCTTTGTAAAATAAAATATCTAAAAACTCACAGTTGTTATCAAATGTCTTAAAGGTAAAATTTAAAAAACTAGATGTCGTTTGTAAATAATTTTTAAACTCATTAAGCATTTCTCTATTGCCCTTCCAAAAAATAAGAATGTCATCTAGGTACCTTAGATAAAGGCTAATATAGGGCCAGAAACTGGAAGTAAACACACTTTGTGATTCCCAAAAGGCTAACACCAGATTTGCGTAGATGGGAGCACATCTGGCCCCCATAGCCACACCTGATCTTTGTTTGTAATATTCGCCATTCATAAATATAAAATTGTTTTCAAGTACTATAGCCATCATTTCACTTAACAATTTGCATTTAGCCTTATTAAACTCACTGAATTTGGTCAAACTTGTCTCAAACATTTCGAGACCTAAATCATGGGGAATCACTGTAAATAGATTGACAACATCAATAGTTACCATTACCGTATCATCTTTAGTGTCAGCAAGATATTCTCTAACTTTTTCTAAACAGTGCCAAGAATCTTTTAATATATAAGGCAAATGTTTTAAAGTTCCCTTACAATGTATATCTATATAGGTGGCAATGGCTTCAGTCTTTGAGCCTCTAGCAGAAACTATGGGCCTAAAGGGTGGATTGTGTACGTCCTTATGAATTTTGGAAATACCAAAAATGGATGGTGTCATAGGATGTTCTACCAATAGGAAATTGTATTCTTCTTTGGTGAGGACACCATCCATCAAAAATTCATATAGATACCAGTCCACCTTAACATATGCCCTTTCCATTTCATGCTTTGACACTTTTTCATAAGTCATGTTATCACTCAACATTATTGTCATTTTATTCAAATAATCTGTTTTGGTCATAATAACCACCCCGCCCCCTTTATCGGGTTTCATGACCCTATATTTGTCTGTGGTGGTTAACTCCTTAAGACAGAATTTTTCAGCTGAAGTCAAGTTATCAGAAGTGATTTTCTCTTTCTTTAAAATTCTTCTGATTTGTGTTTCACACAGTCTCTCAAACATATAGATCATTGGGTTCTGTGCGGGTATAAAGGTACTAATCCTTTTTAAGGTAAAACTAGTATTCTCTCTCTGATTACATTTGTTATTAGCAAAAAACAGCTTAAGGTTGAGTGTTCTAGTATAAAGTTTTAAATTAATTAAAATTCTACCAACATCCAATTTAAATGAAGGGACAAATCTAAAACCCTTTTTGAAAAGTTTAACATAAGTAGTGTTGAATGAAGTATCAGTATAATTATAAACACTGAACCATCCATCTGAAATAATAGAACAATGCCAGTCAATATTGTCAGTATTCTCCTCCTGAGAGTTCACCATAGAATGTGGTGAACTATCACCACTATCCTTAAAATTGTAACATAAAATAACATTGTCTTGGGTGTCACCCATAAAATAACTAGTTTGATACACTAGTGTCTCACTGGCAATTGTAGTATTATTACTAGTATGACTACTGTTTAATGGTACCAAGAGTTGGTTCTGTGTGTTGCCTTGTGATATGGTCGAGTCTGCTGATATTGTTGTTGTTGTTGACCCCCATATCGATCCCGGAGCCGTTCTGATCTTCTCAGTATCGGCTCCTCTAAAAAAAACTCCTCTCCATTTTCATTACTGACTCTATAGTTATGCTGTAGATTAGAGTGGTTGTTGGTGGTGTTCGAGCTATGCTCCGCAACTGAATCAGCCACTAGTTGTTTGCATAACCATCTCATATTTTTGAATTCTTTAAAATGCACATACACTTTTTTATGTTTATAATCATTTGTGTCCCTTAAAAGTTTGTAATTCTTAGTTTCTAGCCCTCTACTAATAAATCTATCCATGTCTTTAATAATATTGTCAAGACGAAATCTATTAAATTCAAATAACAAGTCCTGGCAAATATTTTTGTCTAAAGTAACCAATTGTTCATTTAAATCAGCTAGTTTGCAATTATTGTTACGAATAATTAGTTTAATCAGTTCAATATGAAAGCGCTTAGTACCTGTCTTGTTCAATAAATCGGTGGTCTGCAGTTGTCTTGGTCCGCTTTTTTTTTGTTTTACTATGTATGGGGTGTGCTTTTTCTGCGGGAACCGATTGCCCTTTTTTTCTTTTACTTTTAGGTGAGAGTGAGATGTTGGGGAAGGAGATTAGGTATGATCAGGGAGGATAGGTTGGGTAGGATGACAGACAAGACAAACAAGACACGTACAGGGATGGTATTATGACACATGTGGGGGGGAAACACCTTGGACGGGGAGGGGTGTTTGGAAGTCGCAAGCCCATGAGCCCACAAATTTATACAGTGGGACTGAGGTCCCCACCCATGGGCAGTCACCACTGCACCTTCGCAGCCCAGAAGGTGGCTGTGCTGTGGGCTGTGTAGGAGGGCCAGTCTCACCCTCTAGTTGTGCCACTCGGCCTTCAAGCTGGCATAGGCATAGACAGTCTCGAATCTCCCTGTCGAGCTCCCTACACACCACGGCCCAGACCATACCACGGGTGACAGGTTCCTGTCCACTCCCATTCTCGGGGGGGGCGAGCCCCATCTCCTGTGGCGGTTCCACCAGAAGGTGGTGCAGAGCCAACAGATGAGGAGGTCCCAGGCTGGGCCCCAGATGTGCTGGTGCTCAGTGCCATGGCCAGCTGAGGTGGGACAGGTGGGTGCGCTGGGACCGGCTTTCCCATATGAGCTATGTTGTAGCATGTTTAAGGCAGATATGGGTTAGTAATAGTCAACAGCTTTCATGATTAGTTATAACAGCATGCATAAGTATTCCCATTAGACAGGGCACTAGATATAAAATAGTTGCAGAGCAGGCAGAACACATGCATATATGAGTAAACAGTGGCCATTACAACAACATGCAGGTTTCATTGATGGCAACAGGACACCAGTATGGGAGTATTTTAACATGGCACATGCATAGTAACAGATATGAATATTTATAAACCAATGGGACATATGTCCCAACAAAGGTTAGGAGTTTAGACATACCAAATGAGTTGTGTAAATCGGTTATTTTTGCACGTATGGTAGGGGTGAGAGAGAGTTCAGTTAACAACTAATAAATCCTTGTAGTTTTCACAACATTCGTAGTCACTGCAAGTGGTCTGTCCCTTACATGTATTATTACACTACCCAATGGCATTATATTGTACAATGATATGTTTGTAGATTAGTATGTACGGCACCTGTGTCTTACGTGCAGGCTTGACAAGATGCAGATGTAATGCAACATGTTTTGAGACTGCTGACTGCTGTCATACACTTTGGGTGAGATGCTGGGATAACAGGTATGTTTGCATGTACATTCTCTGACTATGTACAAGTCTGACTATCAGTTATATGTCATTTACAGCTGCCTAGATTTCTTGGATCATCACACTAATTTGTCAGGGGAACAGGGAAAACGGCAGGTGATGTGGGCCATTTATCAGGACATACTGGGCAGATTGGAACAGTTGAGGGGTATGAATATGCATACCACTTTTCATTTGAGCATTCTAGCATAATCTGTACAGTTGTTAAGTGTATATATGCATACAGCTTTCTCTCTGAACATTCTAACAAACTGTGTGCAGTTGTGTGGAATGATTATGCATACAACTCACTGGTGCTCCTGGGATCCAAAGCCCTGCTGTGTGTGACAAAAGCATTACAGTTAACATCACTGTATACTATGCTATCAGGCAATTGTTGTGAGGCTTTGCAATATATTTAGTCTAATATGACTGACCTGTTTGCACTTCCAACATTGTTATACAGCACTTCATACACATTTTATCTGTATACCACAGTGTGGGTAATACTGCTTACTACAACAGTACTATTTAATAACTGCAACAGTACAACAACATATGACTGCAGAGTAAACAGAAGCAATGCAGGGGTTACATCTTTATTCGCAGCATATTACACAAATCTGTATACTGGTACAACACTTTCTGAGGCTCTTACATTTATTTGTTATGACAGTACATGCAGGCTATTTGCTAACCTGCCTCACGATGCATCCTTTGTAGCCTAGCATCATAGGCTGGTTCACAGCACACTCATCTGCAGCTGTCAAAGAAGTACAGTGATATTTAGCCATACCTATCCATAGTATACACAAGCTAGGCAATTATTAACTACATAGTGGAAGGTGTACTTACTCAGTTCTGGGGCATTCTGCATCTGCCTTGTTACCTGGATCCGCTGTTCCAGGACATTCCCCTCCGCCACTTCAGGTCTGCATGGTGATGCCTGACCTGGTCTCCAGTCTGGGGAATACCTGTGGCACTAGTGAGGTCACAGGTGAAACTGTACCAGGCCTCTGTTTTGTACTGCGAGCCCTGGTACTGGCCCTGCAGTAGTCTCCTGTCATGGTGCTTTACCAGGAGCCATACCATGAATTTGGAATCCTGGATGGCCCAGCGCTGCACTTTAAAGTGAGTGCCTTCTCCCACTCCAGCCATTCTGCCTGCAGGGGGATGCTGCAACCAGTTATGAGCTGTATTCCCGACTCTTCGGTTTAAGTAGGGCCAGATTCCTGCACTTTTCCGTAATTGGCGAGTTTTGAAAAGGCTAAGCTATGTCTTATTCATTGCAGGTTATATATGTGTCTGGTATCCGTCATTCATGTGTACATACACTGTATGGGGTCCTGGGGACTTCATAACTTTATTACAGTGACACCTCAACTCTATGTTTACTGCAGTACTCCAATTCACATATTTATGTTCTGTGGCAGGTTATGAAACATTACACTGTACATAGATTCGGTTCACATGTTTGATTTGATTTCCCTGTGGTGAGGATTAGTTTGCTGATACCTCCTTTATATGTTTTGCTATCATGTGTAGTGGTTAACTACTGTGACTGTGATGTACAGGGTCCTGAGTTCTAGCCTTGCAGAGGCTGTTTATTTTGTTGCTGGCCAGAACATGAGCTGTTGGGTACAGAGTGATTAAGGCACTTTAAAGCAGTTGTGAGCAGGTGTACACGGGTTTGCTCGGAGCTAAGCAATGCTAACCTCTGGTTACAGTTTCTTACACTCAGTTAGCCTCTGCATTGCTTCACCAGTGTGATACTCGCATATTGGCGGCCAAACAGGCTTACACCCACTTGCTCCCGCACTTGCAAATGCACTGCATTTGGTGTTTGCATCTGACTCTCACACCCCTGGGTGGGGGTGAGTAGTACAATAATACCTTGTGATGCCTATTACATTGGCTTACATGCCTACAGTGGGGTGTTACAACCATGTGCTCGTAGATGTTGTGCAGTGGGTTATGCAATGACACATATGGTCATACTGTGCTTAGCCACCATTTAAACTGGACTGTGCTGCTGTGGGACCCATATCGGGAAGGGCTACCCATTAGGCGGAAGCATGCCAGTCAACTGTACAGAATCCGCGGCCTGTCCAGAGTTTGCTTCATACTATTGGTGTGTTCCTCTTACAATTTGCACCTGTCTGGCAAATACCTGGGAAGTGACACCATTAAATACAGACAAGTAATTGGGTTTAGGACCCCACATCCTTCAGCCAAGTCATGCTAATGCATACCTATTATTCTATCAGCTTTCTAAGGTTGAAAGAGGAATATGTGCTTTTTGTCCCAATTTGTTTCCCCAACGGTTTATGTTCTGTCCAGTGATTTTGCTCTTAGGGGTTGAGAGGTATGAGTGTAAGCTCTGCCCATTTTGGAATATTACTTACATTCCCGGGGCAGCCCTAATACAACTGTGCCAGCCAACACCTGCATGCCTAGGCCCATAATTGCATAGCCATAGTTCCCCCACCTGCCCCTCCTCTACAGCACTCATCCTTACTATGGGTGCAGCTGGGGTCTAACCACACCACTACACACTGCCCACTCTTCACATGTCAGGACCTATGTCGTACATTGTGTCGACCCATGGGTTATCAGGCTTGCACATCATACTGGTCCGTGTAAGTCTACAGCCTGGTTTGATGAATCATTACAGGGACTGACTCCGATGATCAGTAATTTTTGGGGTGTCCCACAAGGGACACTGATGTCTTTGTTTCAAGATTAAACCTGGCAGGTCTCTCCAACTGATAGTATCCTGGCTGTGGTCTGGGAAGCAGTGGAGTGTTTACTTGTATCGTGTGTTTGTATGTTTCACCTGTTTAGGTGGGGGTGGTTGATGCTACGTGTTACACATTTGTTGATTGGACACCTCGCCCCCATTTGCACGGCCTGTGAGCATATGTAATTCATAACGGCTGTATCATATCCTAGCTATTTACATGTGCATATTTACACACACACACACACACACACACACATATATATATATATATATATATATATATATATATATATATATATATATATATATATATATATATATATATATATATATATATATATATATATATATATATATATATATATATATATATACATTACTATATACAGATATATCTGTATATGAATGCATGCATGTATATATTTATATATTGCTGTCTATGTATATGTAACAACATATGGGTGTATGGGTGTCTGCATATGTATATATCTATATATGGGTATGTATATGTATTCTGTCTCTGTATGCATACATTTGTACTACAGAGGTTTTGAGGTATATCTCCATGTAGCTATGGGTAGATATGCACACACATTCCTCTACATATATATACATCTATATCAGGTTATTCCATTCTCTGCCATGTAGAGTACACTTTGATGCAGTGGGACTTGTAGAGGGTGTGGCTGCTCATTGGGCGATGCCTCTGCCCAATGAACACTTTTGCTCACATCCCTGGGGCTGTCCGTATAGACCCACATCAGCCAACACCTGCACACCTAGATGCATAACTAGCTACCCATAGTTCCCCCATCCGCACCTCCTCTACTGCACCCATCCTTACTCTGGGTGCAGGTCGGGTCTGAACACACCACTACACGCTGCCCACTCTCCACTTCATGGGACCCATGTTGTATGTTGTCTCGACCCATGGGTCATCAGGCTTTCCCAGCATTGTATTCCGGGTATGTACACACCCCAACCAGAATGGTCATCGTATCGGCTTCCTTTGGTTATATGTCAATTTTTGGGGCATCCGGCAAGGGAAGCTCCTGTCTGTCCCAAGATTAGATTTCATGGGTGCACTCTGTCCCCCCCCCTGTTGTATCCTGCCTGTGGTCTGGGGAGCACTGGACTATTTACATTGTTTGTGGGTTTGTGTGTATGTTTCCTCTGTCTGCCCTGGGGAGGGGGTGGTCATGCTACGTCTTACATGTTTCTTGCTTTGGCCCCTCACTTCCATTGGCATAGCCTGTGAGCATATGTCATTCTTGTGTGCTGTTTCCCATCATAGCTGTATATCTGTGTATATCTACAAACACACACACACACACACACACACACACACATATATATATAGACGTATATATATATATATATATATATATATATATATATATATATATATATATACATATATATATATATATATATATATATATATATATATATATATATATATATATATATATATATATATATATATACATACATATATATACACAGATATATATATATATATATATGTCTGCAACTATATATATATATATATATATATATATATATATATATATATATATATATATGTCTGTAAGGCAATGCATAACCCACACTTAAACACGCTTACTGTTGCTTATATATCCTTACTACTGCTTATTTATGCTTAAACCTGCTTACTAGTGCCTTATTCATTATGACACTGACACTTCGCTCCAGTTCACTTTTAATTGTTATTATGCAGGTTATACAGCAGACAGATGTCAAAATATGTTCATATACAAATTACCAATGGAAAATGGTATGTGCTGCAGTGGGATTCGGAATGGGAATGTCTGTTCGTTAAGCGGATGCTCTAACTACTACACTATTGCTGTGCTGCTTCATTTGCATATATACCCATATATCCATGGATCCTAGTTCCCCAAACACCCACCTCAACACTTCACTGACACAGCAGTCATCCATTCTCCAGTTGGATACACGGTGTATCCACACCACTGCACATTGGCCACTCCCTACTCCTGTAGACCCATCCCATCAGTTGACTCACTCCACGTATCCTCAGACATCCCAAAAGTTTAGTCCACACACATTGGTGAAATGAGTGACCAATAGGACACTATTCACAATTTTTGGGTTTTCCCACCAGGGACACACGTCTTTATTTCAAGATTAGACTCTTTACTTCATCACATCATTACTCCTGTTAACAAGACACTACAATAAATTAATAACTATGACTATGTGGTAACACACATGTTACACATGAGAGCTAATAATGTGCGAGTTCAGTGAAATTATATTACAAATAGGACTGGTTTAGTGATTGGCGCTGCCGTAGCAGGCAGATCACAGGAATGATTCCATGTGCGAGAATGTCCTCACATTTGATTTTTTGAGAACAGCACTGACTTCAAACAATGTACACACTTCTGCATTTTTGCAGATTCGTCCCTTCCCTGTTATGCACAACCTATTATTCTATCTACTGTCGAGGTTTGTAGGGGCACTTTCATGTTATTTATGTCTGCAAATGGAATGAATATGTTACAGGGAATGTACTTCTACATATAGATGCATGCATGTGTGTATGCGTATATACTTATAACGAACTCGCTGACCTCCACGAGGCGGTCCAATTAGAACCAGGCCATCCAACCCTGACACGTCTGGATCCATAATTTCATACCCATGGTTCCTCCACCCAAGTTCGACATACAGGAAACCATCCATTCTCTGGTTGCTATCACAGCCATGACACACCTCTACAAATTGCCCTCTCCCCAGCATTAGGGACCCTACACATATGTTGTCCCAACCCATGTATCATCAGGCTCTCCCACCATTTGGTACTTGAACATACCTGCCCTTGCTTGTGTAATGGTTGGAGGTGCAACCATCCTATCAATTTTTGGGTAGTCCCACCAGGGACTACCCTGTGGTTGTTTGTAAAGTAGACTTAGCAGATCGACAATGTTGTTCCCACTGGTAGTATCCTGCCTGTGGTATGAGTAGCAGTGCTTTGCTCACCCCTGCCCAGCTTGATATGACATACGCTGACAGCACTATATAATACTGGGGTTGCTGTTGATTCCCTTCTCATTCTTTTTGTATGCTTTATTGTCACGACGTTCATTCTTCATAGATATGTATGTATATATATATATATATATATATATATATATATATATATATATATATATATATATATATATATATATATATATATATATATATATATATATATATATATATATATATATATATATATATATATATATATGCTGGGCACTGCTTACACCCAAGCAAACACACTCAGACTTGCTTAGTGGTACTTATATATGTTTACTACTGCTTATTTGTGCTTACACCTGCTTACTAGTGCCTTATTCATTATGACACTACCACTTTGATTGAATGACATTAGTTAAATATTTCATGCGGTACTCCAGTTCACATTTACATGTTATTATGTAGGTTATACAGCAAAACAATGTATAAATATGTTCATATACACATTCCACATGGAAAATGATATGTGTTATACTGGGACTTGAACCATGAATGCTTGTTCATTAAACAGATGCTCTAACCACTACACTACTGATTTTAACATTGATTCTGCATGTTCTTTTCTATTTGGATTATTTTGATGGCTAAGCTACACTAGGCAGGGGGCAGCGATCCACAAACATGCTGCACTTCACTTAAACTTTCAATAATGAGCCAATACAAATGTAAAATAGGGATAAGGGGGAATCTAATTGTGATAGTTCTAGGGACGGGGCTCAACATTCCACTATGTGCTTGTGTGTTTACTACTTTGATTTTATTTCAGTGTTCGTGGACACTCTTGTATGCTTAGCCTACATTTGAGTATCCATGGACATTAACTTAATTGCTTACTATTAGAGGCGGGCTCTAATAGTAAGCATAGTAGGTTGTGCAACTGTGGGGGCATGTTTACACCTCAGTAGAGCACTTAAACACGCCCCCTGCACTTGCACACATTTCTTGTGTACGTCGTGGGTGTAGCAGCTCGTCCTCATATATATTCATATGGCGCTGCTGCACCATCTGTAAGGAGGATGCTCAGCGCAAGGCTAATACCGTCCTTGTGCCGAGCTTCATGAATCCCAGGGATGGTTTTATCTGCAGAATGTGGCACAAATTAAAAATTCTGCTAGCCATACCTCTCAAATGTCACTGTTTTTCAGGTAAGTCCATTGTTTTGCCTCTAATCTTGTCCTCTATCTCATAAATTTGTGACAAAGCAAGGTAGGATAAACTAATGACATAATTACAGGCATTACAGTTTTAGACTTTTCTGTTTATCAAAATGTGCAGACTAATACTAACCATTTTATAATGTCATCATAATGAGTTCACACAGAACATAGGTTACTAGGTTCATAGGTGTGTACTAGGCTAATGGCCCTGGAGCCTTTACAATCCTAGCCCCTAGAAGTGCCCTGGCATCGTACCACCCAACGTTAGTTCCCAGTCCCTCTATCAAGTAGAGCCACTTGAGTGATCCCCGGAGTGATCTTTCTATTACCCATCCACTCATCAAAATTTCTCTTGAAGAGGGAGAGCGAGGTGCTCTGCATGCCATGTATGGGAAGTCTGTTCCAGACCATGGGCAGTCTCTGAGTGAGGAACCTGTCCCTCTAGCATGTTCTGTTGATTGTGGTAATGAGGTTGAGGTCTCTGGAGTGTGTGGTGCGGAAAGATTGGGATTTCTTTAGATGTAGCATTTCTAACAGAGCTGGGTTAGACATGGCTTTGTAACTCAAGCAGAGATCACCTCTAAGTAGGCGATATGAGACAGAGAATATCTGCTGCCATTTGAGTCTGTCCATGTAAGACATGTGTTTAATGTTTGGATCCTCTTTGTGAGGGACTTCTGTGGCTTCTCCAGCTGTTGCTGGTGTCTAGTGAGGTACATGCCAAATGGGGCATTATACTCGATGACTGGCCTAATGAGGGAAGAGTAGAGAGGGATGATGACCTCTTTCTTCCTGGATGCAAAACCCTTGGCAATGAGATGTGCCACATAGAAGGACTTTCTGACCACAGTGGCAATCTGGTGGTCGAAAGAGAGGTTTCTGTCAACCAGTGTCCCCAGATCTCTTATAACACCTTCAGTGTTCAGTGGGCTCCCATTGATGAGGTAAGTAGTGGGAACTGAGTTTTTACCAAAGGGGATGATGACACATTTTTTCGGTGTTAAGCTTAAGACCATGGTTTTGACACCAGTCATAGGTCTCAGTAAGGCCTTTCTGTAGGATGTCTGCATCACTTGGGGAGTTAACAATGGCTCTCAGCTTGCAGTCATCTGTGTACTTGGTCAGTCAGAGTCCCTTTGTGTTGGCCTGGACTTCTGAGAAGTAGCTGCTGAACATGAGAGGACCCAGGGCTGATCCCTGTGGGACTCCACTCATGACTGGTCGGCAGTCTGACTTGGAGTTCACTGCTTTCAAACTGTGTGTTCTAACTGTGAGCCAATTTGCAACCCACCTAGTGAAATAGGGGTTGATGCCTAGTTTGGTGAGTTTATCAATAATTTCCTAGTGAGGAATGGTATCAAAGGCCTTGGCCAGATTGAGGTAGGCTGTATGCACTGCCTTACCTTCATCCACAGCCCTGGTGACTGACTCAAAGAAGTCAACTAGGTTGAGCAGGCATGATCTCCCTTTCACAAAGCCAAACTGCATGGGGTCCAGAGTTTGGAGATTTTGTATATCTTTGTTAATCAGATCCATGAAGATGCGCTCCATAGCTTTACATATCAGACTTGTCAGGCTAATGGGTCTGTAGTCACTCCACCTTTATGGAGAGGGATGACTGTAGCAGTGCACCATTCAGTAGGAACAAAGTCTGAGGTGAGGCTGTGACTGAACAGGGCACACAGATGTGGTGTAAGTTTGCTTTGTAGCTTATGTAGAACACAGCCAGGGATATTATCGGGTCTCATGGAAGCTGTATTCTTGGCCTTGGACAATGCGGCTTTAACCTGTGCTGCAGTAATGTTGGGTGCCTGGCATTTTTCCAGTATTGTGATTGGTCCTTTGGGGGGGTGGGTAAAGTTGGCACTGAATCTGTCAGCCAGTATGCTGGCAATATCTGTTGGCTCAGTATAGGAGGTACAATTGTGCAGTAACTCAGAGAAAATCTGGGTATTGAGGTAGAGGTTCATGATATAGCTATAGAAGGCTTTGTGATTGTTTTTAGTGTCTGCTATGATTTTGCCTTCATAGCTGGCTTTAGAGGATTTGATGAGGAATCTCAACTTTTTGTTGAGGCTAATAAGGGAGTTTTTCTGGTCTTTGGACTTCACATTTTTCTGCAACAGTTTCTTCCTTCTGTTGTAGAGTTTATTAATGGCCAGGGACCACCAGATTGGCTTCCTTTTTTTGGAGGAGAGCATCTTGGTTCTGTTGGGAATGGCTAGTTCCATGCATTTATGTACATGTTCATACAGTGCATTGGTGTATGATTCGGTAGTCATGCAGCTGTTTTCCATTGGCATGGGTGCCGTGAAGATAGCCACCTCTGTTTTTAGGAGTTCAAAGTCAGCTTTGGAGAAGTTTTTCAAGGTGGTTACCTTTACGGTGGGGGGGGGGGGTAAGATGTGGATTTCCATGGTGATTAGTTTATGGTCGGATCTGACCAGGGAGTGATTGACTATTGGTGCAGAGCAACAGTCACCTATGTTAGTAATAACCAGGTCAAGGATATAGTGGGGGTCAGAATGAGTTGGTCCAGGGCATTGGAAATGATGAATTCCAGGAAGCATTGGGCCAGTGTATTGGTGCTTGAGCAGTTTTCCCAGTTGATGGAGGGGTAGTTGAAGTCTCCTAGTATGAGAGAGTTGAGTTGGATCTTGATAGATTCCAGGATAATTAGAAAAGTGGAGTGAGAGTCAAGGGACATGGCTGGGGACCTATAGCAGGCTATGACCTGGATCTCAGTCTTACCCAATGTTAGTTGTACCTGAAGTATCTTAGGTTCATAGGTTCATAGGTTTATACTAGGCTATCTGCCCTAAGGCATTTATAAGCCTAGCCCAAATTTTTGTGGCTTACGCCACCCCTTATATGAAAAAATACTGTGCCCATTAGTTTGTTGTGTCTCTGTCCAGCAGTGACACAGATATGATTCCCGGGGTAAACCTACGATCTCCCATCCACAGGTCTAGATTTCTCTTGAACAGAGTCAGCGAGGTGCTCTGCCTCACATGGACTGGGATTTTATTCCACAGCATAGGGAGTCTCTGAGTGATAAATCTATCCCGCCAGCACGTCCTATTTATAGCCGTGCTAAGGTTTAAGTCGCTTGCTCTAGTGGTTTTGGTGGATTTGGATTTTTTGAGGTGGAGCATGTCCATTAATTCCGGGTTGGACATGGCCTTGTATGTCAGGCACATGTCACCTCTGAGCAGACGGTATGCGACTGAATAGAGCTGGAGTTTCTTCAATCTGGCAGCATATGACAGATTTTGGAGTCCCTTTATCCTTTTGGTGAGGAACTTTTGGGGTCTCTCCAATTGCTGCAGATGTCGGGTGAGATACATCCCGAATGGGGCATTGTACTCGATCATTGGTCTGATAAGTGAAGAGTACAGGGAACAATGACCTCACTAGATCTGGATGTGAATCCCTTCATGATCAGGTGGGCAATGTAGAAGGTCTTTCTAACCACTTTAGCAATGTGAGTGTCAAAAGAAAGGTCACTGTCAACCTGGGTCCCCAGGTCCCTGATAACCTCTTCTGTGCTTAGTGGATTGCCACCTATATGGTAGCTTGGGGTTACCTTGTTTTCCCGAAGGGTATGACTATACATTTTTGGCGTTTAACTTCAGGCCATGGCTCTGGCACCAGCTATCTGTTTTCGTGAGTCCCTTCTGAAGGATATCCATGTCCGATGCACTTTCCACTATGGCCCAGTTTGCAGTCGCCTGCAAACTTTGTCAGCCAAAGTCCTCCCATGTTGGCCTGTACTTCTGAGAAGTAGATGCCAAACAATAGGGGCCAAGGACCGAGCCCTGTGGGACACCACTTGTGACCGGCTTGGAGTCTGACACAGCGCCAGCAACTCTAACCCTGTGGGTTCTGTCCTTAAGCCAGTTTGCAACCCATCTTGTGACATATGGGTTTACATTTAAGCTGGTAAGTTTTTCTACAATACCCGAGTGGGGTATTGTGTCGAAAGCCTTTGCAAGGTCAAGGTAGGCTGTATGGACTGCCTTTCCCTCATCAATGGCCTTGGTGACTGTTTCAAAGAAGTCGACCAAGTTCAAAAGGCATGATCTTCCCTTGACAAAGCCAAACTGGGTCGGGTCCAATGTCTGCAAGTCCCCTATATCTTTGTTTATGAGCTCCATTATGATCCTCTCCATAGCTTTGCAGACTAGACTTGTTAAGCTTATGGGGCGGTAATTACCAGGGTCCGTAGAGGCGCCTTTGTGGAGTGGGACCACAGTTGCCGTCACGCCACTCCTTGGGCACGATCCTGTGGTAAGGCTGAGATTAAACAGCTGTCTTATGTGCGGGTTTAATTCCTCATTTAGCTCGTAGCACACAGCCGGGGACACCATCCGGTCCCATTGATGCTGTGTTTTTAGCTTTAGAGAGAGCAGCTTTCACCTGCGCATTTGAGATGTCCGGGAGGCTACACTCGGCTGGGATAGTTATCTCTCCTTTAGGGGGGGAGAGGGGGTGAAGTTTGCACTGAACCTGTCTGCCAGAATGTTGGCAATGTCTGTGGGTTCAGTGATTTTTGTATCATTTTGGACTAATTCTGAGCATATCTGGGAGTTTCCACCCAGGTTCCTAACATAGCTGAAAAAGGCCTTATGATTGTCCTTTGAATCCATGGCAATTTTTCTCTCAAAATTGGCCTTAGTTGATTTTATGAGTGCTCGTATTTTTTACTAATAATGATCAGGGGTGACTTCCCTTTTATGGATTTTGTTCTATCATGTAATAGCTTTCTCCTCTTATTGTAAAGTTTGTTAATGGATGGGGTCCACCAGACTGGATGTTTGCCCTTTGTGGAAAGAGTCTTGGTTTTATTTGGGATTGCCTGATCCATGCAGACCTGGAGGTGTTCATAGAAGGCATTTGTAAGGGCTTCAGAGCTTGGGTTGTGGTTTCCTCTGGCTCAGGGGCCTTGAAGGATACCACACCAGTCTTGAGTAGTGTGAAGTTTGCTTTAGAGAAGTTCTTCACTATGGTCTTTTTGTTTGGGGTGGGGGCGGATGTGGATTTCCAGTGAGATTAGTTTATGATCAGATCTCACCAATGAGGGATATACTTCCGTGTGGAGCATTTTGTCCCCATGTTTGTGACAATGAGATCTAGTATATTTTCTCCTCTTGTGGGAACAGTGACTAGCTGTTCCATGGCATTTGAATTTATGAACTCCAGGAACCGTTGGGCTAGAAAGTTAGGGCTTGAGTAATGTTCCCAGTCTATATTCGGGTAGTTGAAGTCACCCAATATGATGGTGTTTGGAGATACATTTATACCCTCCAGTGTCTTCAGGAAGGCTGTGTGGGGTTCCTGAGTTTGAGAGGGTGGCCTGTAGCATGCTACAATTTGTAGAGCAGTTTTGCCTATGGTTAGTTGCACCTGGATGGTTTCCAGCTTGCGTTGCCACCAACCTGGAGGTGTGGGTATCCTTTATGAATATGGATACACCCTCCTTTTGTGGTGTGGTCCGGGTTTTGGGGCCGGAACGCATGATATGAGGTAAAACCTAATAGTGCCGGGTGCTCTCAGGAGCCTTGAACCAGGTTTCAGTTACAGCACAGACATCGATGTTCTCCATACTGAGAAGGGCCTCGAGTGCGTGCATTTTGAGATTTAGACTTCTGGCATTGAGCAGCATTACCCTCAGTTTCTTCCCATTTTTGTTTTCTAGGGTGGTAGGTTTAGAATTTGAGCCTTGCCTAAAAAGGCACTATGGGGTGGCAAGAGCCTTAGCCAATATCCGGAATCCCAGGGTGACAGGTGCAAGCCGTCCCTTAAGCAGCGTGGCTTGTCAAGCATGTCATCCCAGGCAGACAGACACTGGATCCCCTTTGAATGACACCAGACATTAAGCCAATTGTTAAAGATAATCATCTTGTCTCTATATTGTGGCATCATTCTTGGTGAAGGAAGGATACTGCTCAGGGTTAGGGTCATACCTGCCTGGGCTACATAATCAGAGAGCTCCTGTATGTCTCTTTTCATGTAGTCCAGGGAGGTACGTCTCAGGTCGTTCACACCAGCATGGACAATGACTGTGTCATATTTGTACTTGCCGTGGAGTGACCAGTGCTTGTGTTATGTGGCGGATTCTAGCACCCGATAGGCAGCTTACTGTGACCCTCTCCTTGTTCAGCCTGGTGAGTGGGGCGTCAGTGTGTCTGACTATGGAGTCACCTATGACAAGTATGTTTGGTGTTGTATTTGGCCTTAAGGGCTGTGACTGCTTTGCACACTGCTTTTGTGGTTTATGTGTTGCTTGTGGGGTGTCTTGAGGTAGCAGTTGTTTGGGTGTCTGCTTTGGAGGCCTCTGCTGTTTAGGTAAATTTTTACTCAGAGCCTCCGAGTATGTCTTTGTGTGTTTATGTGTTTGATTCAGTGGAGTGGTAGCATTATGTGAGGCTGGTTTTGTGGTGTGTGTAGTTGCCTTCTCCTCCTGTCTGGTCTTGCCAGTCCTGAGTTGAGAGAGCTCAGCCTCCAGTTTGGCTAAATAGCTGCATCTCTCACAAGTATTTGTGTTATGTGGGAGGAGGAGAGGGTTGTCTGTGTACATGAGGCAGTTATAACATTGCCTCAAGATTCCCAGATTCACCAGCTGGACCGGAGAGGAGATTGACAACTGACCTTTGGACATGCTAGAATAATATTGGGAAATCCTTAATTGAAAACAAGGGCCAGTGGGGAGTGAGGGTGTAGTGCTTTTAAGTTTTAGTGCTGACTTATATAATTGCTTTAGTGAGCAAGTGCCAGGTAACTTGAGTGCAATGTGTTACAAGTAACTAAATGCAAAACGACAAACAGTAACTTTCTTGCAAGTGAAACAAGGAAATAAGTACAGTAAGCAATGCAGATATCACTAGTGATCCACAGAAGCGCTGAGAAGTTGCGTATTAGGTGGAATTAGCTTCCAGGAAATAACAAGCAAACAAACAACAAGCATATAAACAAAGCTAGATTCAGCAGGCCTGGATCTAGTCTATGCTAGAGCAAACAAGGTGAACCAATTTCAGTAAGATACAGTTCAAATATTCAGGCACTATAAGCCTTTAACCAGAAATTCCCAGCTCAGAAGGGCAGAGTCCAGCCTCTTCTCCCACAAGAGTGCAGACCACGAACCTTCTTAATGTAAAATAACTGGCCTGAAGCCCAAGTGCCTAAACCAGAACTAATACACTTGGACACTGGGCTCTCAATCAGCAGTTCCCAACTTAGAAGGATGAAAGCTACCTGTCCTGCCACCACAGTGCTTGCCACAAACCTTCCTAATGTAAAACAACTGGTCTGAAGCCCAAGTGCTTAATCCAAAAGACTTGAATGATAGCTACACTTTAATCAAGTTACAACCAAGCAGTAATAAATACCATTGAATACTTTAGAGAATGTCTGGATTAGTGCTCAAGTTACACAAACAAAGCTAGATCCAGCAGGCCCGAATCCAGTCTATGCCACAGCAAACAAGGTGCACCAAATTCAGTAAGAAACAGTTCAGATATGCATGCACTATAAGCCTTTAACCAGAAATTCCCAGCTCAGAAGGGCAGAGTCCAGCCTCTCCTCCCACAAGAGTGCAGACCACGAACCCTCTTAATGTAAAATAACTGGCTTGAAAGCCCAAGTGCTTAAACCAGAATTAATACACTTTTAGAATAACAGACACTGAGCCCTCAATCAGCAGTTCTCAACCTAGAAGGATGTAAGCTACCTGTTCTGCCACAACAGTGCAGACCACAAACCCTCTCAGTGCAAAACAACTAACTGGTCCGAAGCCCAAGTGTTTAAACCAAAAGGCTTAGAATGAGTTACACCAAGCAGTAATAAATACAATTGAGTGTTTTAAGATGATGCAAAAGTAAAAAGAAGTAGGTAAAAACACAAGTACAGTAAAAGCAGATGAAATTTTTTTTTTTTTTTATTCCTGAACAAGTGCTGAGATCAAAGAAACAGATTTGAGTGCTGAAACTAGAAAACTGGCTAGTTATAAGAAAAAAAAAAAAACAAGCTAGAAGGCTTCCCTCAAACACAGAAGGGCTTGGGGGCTCAGAAGCCTACAAATAGTCTGTACCACTTAACAAGAAAGGCAGGAAATAAGCTTAATTTTTTTCTATTTCCCAGATGCTCTCTTTGTACAAAGTAGGAGTGCCTGAAATCAGAATATGATCTCACTGCACTCAGTTGAGTGAGCAAATGAGATGGGCCCAGAGGCAGGCTGAGGGGCGGGCAGTTTCAATGCCACTAAGATTAACACCAAAACAAAATCAGGGCGGGTGGGTGGGAATAACTGAAGAGCAGAATAACTTCACTTAAAAATTCCTTCAACACTCCTTCATACACAGTTTAAATCAAATTAAATACTGTATAATACTGTATTTTTTTTTAAAAAAAGAGCAGATAAAGGTACTTAAATTCTCTTATACGTCCAGTTGAATATAACCAAGTTCTTTGCTGGCCAAGCTGAAGTTTTAAAGCAGGAATTATTTCACATGCACCAGTTTAAATATGCAAGGACAGGAAATCAAAGAATGTGGCTACCCCCACACCTGTAATTACTAGCAAATAACAAAATTCAGCCAACACTAGCTTCAGTTCAAATAACTGAAGAGCAGAATAACTTCACTTAAAAAATTCCTTCAACACTCCTTCATACACAGTTTAAATCAAATTAAATACTGTATAATACTGTATTTTTTTTTAAAAAAGAGCAGATAAAGGTACTTAAATTCTCTTATACGTCCAGTTGAATATAACCAAGTTCTTTGCTGGCCAAGCTGAAGTTTTAAAGCAGGAATTATTTCACATGCACCAGTTTAAATATGCAAGGACAGGAAATCAAAGAATGTGGCTACCCCCACACCTGTAATTACTAGCAAATAACAAAATTCAGCCAACACTAGCTTCAGTTCAAATAACTGAAGAGCAGAATAACTTCACTTAAAAATTCCTTCAACACTCCTTCATACACAGTTTAAATCAAATTAAATACTGTATAATACTGTATTTTTTTTTTTAAAAAAGAGCAGATAAAGGTACTTAACTTCTCTTATACGTCCAGTTGAATATAACCAAGTTCTTTGCTGGCCAAGCTGAAGTTTTAAAGCAGGAATTATTTCACATGCACCAGTTTAAATATGCAAGGACAGGAAATCAAAGAATGTGGCTACCCCCACACCTGTAATTACTAGCAAATAACAAAATTCAGCCAACACTAGCTTCAGTTCAAATAACTGAAGAGCAGAATAACTTCACTTAAAAATTCCTTCAACACTCCTTCATACACAGTTTAAATCAAATGAAATACTGTATAATACTGTATTTTTTTTTAAAAAAAAGAGCAGATAAAGGTACTTAAATTCTCTTATACGTCCAGTTGAATATAACCAAGTTCTTTGCTGGCCAAGCTGAGGTTTTAAAGCAGGAATTATTTCATATGCACCAGTTTAAATATGCAAGGACAGGAAATCAAAGAATGTGGCTACCCCCACACCTGTAATTACTAGCAAATAACAAAATTCAGCCAACACTAGCTTCAGTTCAAATAACTGAAGAGCAGAATAACTTCACTTAAAAATTCCTTCAACACTCCTTCATAAACAGTTTAAATCAAATGAAATACTGTATAATACTGTATTTTTTTTAAAAAAAAAAGAGCAGGTAAAGGTACTTAAATTCTCTTATACGTCCAGTTGAATATAACCAAGTTCTTTGCTGGCCAAGCTGAAGTTTTAAAGCAGGAATTATTTCACATGCACCAGTTTAAATATGCAAGGACAGGAAATCAAAGAATGTGGCTACCCCCACACCTGTAATTACTAGCAAATAACAAAATTCAGCCAACACTAGCTTCAGTTCAAATAACTGAAGAGCAGAATAACTTCACTTAAAAATTCCTTCAACACTCCTTCATACACAGTTTAAATCAAATTAAATACTGTATAATACTGTATTTTTTTTTAAAAAGAGCAGATAAAGGTACTTAAATTCTCTTATACGTCCAGTTGAATATAACCAAGTTCTTTGCTGGCCAAGGTGAAGTTTTAAAGCAGGAATTATTTCACATGCACCAGTTTAAATATGCAAGGACAGGAAATCAGAGAATGTGGCTACCCTCACACCTGTAATTACTAGCAAATAACAAAATTCAGCCAACACTAGCTTCAGTTCAAATAACTGAAGAGCAGAATAACTTCACTTAAAAATTCCTTCAACACTCCTTCATACACAGTTTAAATCAAATTAAATACTGTATAATACTGTATTTTTTTTTTAAAAAAAGAGCAGATAAAGGTACTTAACTTCTCTTATACGTCCAGTTGAATATAACCAAGTTCTTTGCTGGCCAAGCTGAAGTTTTAAAGCAGGAATTATTTCACATGCACCAGTTTAAATATGCAAGGACAGGAAATCAAAGAATGTGGCTACCCCCACACCTGTAATTACTAGCAAATAACAAAATTCAGCCAACACTAGCTTCAGTTCAAATAACTGAAGAGCAGAATAACTTCACTTAAAAATTCCTTCAACACTCCTTCATACACAGTTTAAATCAAATGAAATACTGTATAATACTGTATTTTTTTTTAAAAAAAAGAGCAGATAAAGGTACTTAAATTCTCTTATACGTCCAGTTGAATATAACCAAGTTCTTTGCTGGCCAAGCTGAAGTTTTAAAGCAGGAATTATTTCACATGCACCAGTTTAAATATGCAAGGACAGGAAATCAAAGAATGTGGCTACCCCCACACCTGTAATTACTAGCAAATAACAAAATTCAGCCAACACTAGCTTCAGTTCAAATAACTGAAGAGCAGAATAACTTCACTTAAAAATTCCTTCAACACTCCTTCATACACAGTTTAAATCAAATTAAATACTGTATAATACTGTATTTTTTTAAAAAGAGCAGATAAAGGTACTTAAATTCTCTTATACGTCCAGTTGAATATAACCAAGTTCTTTGCTGGCCAAGCTGAAGTTTTAAAGCAGGAATTATTTCACATGCACCAGTTTAAATATGCAAGGACAGGAAATCAAAGAATGTGGCTACCCCCACACCTGTAATTACTAGCAAATAACAAAATTCAGCCAACACTAGCTTCAGTTCAAATAACTGAAGAGCAGAATAACTTCACTTAAAAATTCCTTCAACACTCCTTCATACACAGTTTAAATCAAATTAAATACTGTATAATACTGTATTTTTTTAAAAAGAGCAGATAAAGGTACTTAAATTCTCTTATACGTCCAGTTGAATATAACCAAGTTCTTTGCTGGCCAAGCTGAAGTTTTAAAGCAGGAATTATTTCACATGCACCAGTTTAAATATGCAAGGACAGGAAATCAAAGAATGTGGCTACCCCCACACCTGTAATTACTAGCAAATAACAAAATTCAGCCAACACTAGCTTCAGTTCAAATAACTGAAGAGCAGAATAACTTCACTTAAAAATTCCTTCAACACTCCTTCATACACAGTTTAAATCAAATTAAATACTGTAT